>NW_011494900.1:1249719-1253816 GCF_000754665.1 Bison bison bison | reverse complement strand
CTTGATGAAGGTGAAAGTGGAGAGTGAAAAAGTTGGCTTAAAGCTCAACATTCAGAAAACGAAGATCATGGCATCCAGTCCCACCACTTCATGGGAAATAGATGGGGAAACAGTGGAAACAGTGTCAGACTTTATTTTTCTGGGCTCCAAAATCACTATAGATGGTGACTGCAGCCGTGAAATTAAAAGACACTTACTCCTTGGAAGAAAAGTTATGACCAACCTAGATAGCATATTCAAAAGCAGAGACATTACTTTGCCAACAAAGGTCCATCTAGTCAAGGCTATGGTTTTTCCTGTGGTCATGTATGGATGTGAGAGTTGGACTGTGAAGAAGGCTGAGCCCAGAAGAATTGATGCTTTTGAACTGTGGTGTTGGAGAAGACTCTTGAGAGTCCCTTGGACTGCAAGGAGATCCAACCAGTCCATTCTGAAGGAGATAAGCCCTGGGATTTCTTTGGAAGGAATGATGCTAAAGCTGAAACTCAAGAGTTGACTCATTGGAAAAGACTCTGATGCTGGGAGGGATTGGGGGAAGGAGGAGAAGGGGACGACAGAGGATGAGATGGCTGGATGGCATCACTGACTCGATGGACGTGAGTCTGAGTGAACTCTGGGAGTTGGTGATGGACAGGGAGGCCTGGCGTGCTGCGATTCATGGGGTGGCAAAGAGTCGGACACGACTGAGAGACTAATCTGATCTGATCTGATATATTGCCTAGGTACAGAAGCACATAATTATTGCAGCAATAATTATTAAATTATTGTATTTAATGTGAAGATCATCTGAAATGACCTAACTTACTATAAATGCCAAAAAGACTAATTCTCTTAATATTTGCTGGATTCTTTAATGGGACTTTCCCCCAAAAAATAACAGTAACAACAACAAAAATCTCCAAAAACATTCTTTTAGAAACAAAAAACAGGAATCCTATATAGTTACTTACAATTTATTAAACATAAATTTTTAAACATAAAACAAAATCCAAATCTTTTGGATTTTTTCAGTGAGCAATAAAGGGTCTCTGACTAAACAGATTTTTAAAAAGTATCCAAGGAGGAACCAAATAGCTCACTCACTGTCTTTTTATGCAGTTACTGTGCCTTTTATTCGTAGGAATGCATAGCATGACTGTTACCAAAAAGCACTCTTGGATGGTAGATTTTTTAAAAAAGTAAACAACTGAATTGTAAAAAGTCCTAGCAATGATAGAGTTCACAATCCTTTGAGAATTTGTCCCCTCAACCCTCCTAATTCTTGGATTCTAAGAAGAATGAAAGTGATAGCCTATAATTAGTCTATGTTAGGGGTATGACAGATGTTATTGGTGTCAAAGTGAAATCTGTGTTTTTTTGTTGTTGTTGATATTTGAGCTCTTTTCTGCAAGATGGACCATGGTACCTTTTTCCAGATGATAGAAACTCGGTTTCCCTGTGTATATTAAGAATGTATAAGGTAGGACCTAGATGCTGTACAATGAACAACGTGTTTGGTTCAGACTACGGCTGAGAAAATGACAAAATAAAAAGCAAAAACAGGGTAACTCCATGAAATGCACAATCTGAGTGAATATGACATTCCAATACAACTTCTGGTCCAATTCAAAAATTTGATTTATTAACTGTCAGCCATTTAGCAGAACACATACATTGCCAATTAGCCTGAGAAACTTCACTAGGCTTGCTCAGCTTCCCTGCCAAAACTTTCTGTTATGGTTCAGAAGAAAATATTTCTTTCATCAAACCTTCCTCTGGGGGCTTCTTTACCAGGAGGCTTTGGCAATTTCATGTGACAAGAATATAGCTAAAGATGAAAACCTTACATTTTATATCAGTTGGCATGCTCTTGGCTTCAAATAATAGAAAACTATGACTCTGCTGGCTTTAAAAATGAGGAAATATCACATTTCAGCCAGCAAAAAGTTTAGAGACCAGTGACTACAGGTTTGGTTACGTGGTATGATGGTAATATCCCGGGCTCATCCTTTCCATGTTTCTGCTCCACATCCTCCATGTGCCAGGATTCCTCTAGTGGCCACAAGATGACTACCATAGCACTGAGGTCACTTGCAGACATGGCCAATCACAGAATAAATGCTTGCAGTGAGCATCTGTAGTTAAAAAGCCTTCCAGCAAACCTGCTTCATACCTAATGCTCCAGAACTGTGCCACTTGTCCATTACTAAAACAACCGCTTTTGGGGAACAAGAGATGATTCTGATTAACGTAGACAATTCAGTGTACCCCTCACCAAGAGATAAGACTGCCCTCCCTGAGAAGAGTGGCATCTGAAGAATTAATATCTTTGGCAGAAGAAGAGACAAAATAGATAGCAGAGAGGCAACCACCGGTGCTTGCTACATTTAGAAGAGTTATAGCACTGAATGTCATTTGACATCAAGTCCCCATCTGTGTGTGTCTAATTAAAAGAAAAGTGTTGGAGAAGATGGGAATCACTAAAATCATCCCTCTTCTCTCATGAAATTCAAAACAGTGCCACAATTTATTAATCAGGCTGACTTTAAAGGCTGGATAACTACTGCTTTTCCCCCTTTATGAAATTCTGATAGAGTTTCCAGGACATCAAACAATTCTGGTTCTCCTCCTACTGCTTTATCTACTCAGGTTCATCTCTATTCACTAGCTCTGCATCTACTTCCTGCTCCATTTTTGAAGATTTAACCTTAAGCCTTCTTCTCTTTCCTTTCTAAAGTTTCTCTCAACCACTTCAATAGCTTCAAATAGCCCAATAATACAAATGTCTTCCTAATTCATATCTCTACCCTGACCTCACTTTTAAGTCAGGAATAACTTACTTGCATCGCCTGCTAAAACTCAAATTCAACAAATCTCTCCCAGCCTCATCGTCTCTCAAGTCTTGATCTTCTCCTGATTTCCCTACTTCTATTCCTGCCTCCTCACTCCCAGTTATTCAGGCCTGAGCCCTAGAATCACCGTGGGCGTCTCACTCTTTCTTAATGACCATGTTAATTTCTGAAATATGTTATAATATCTTTGAAACACCTATACTATCTGTCCTTGAGTCTTTCAATTGTCCTCAGCTTAAAGACACATTACCTCTTAGCCAGTCTAATCCACCAGTCTTAGGGTTTCTTAGACCACACACCCGGACTATGCTCCCATAAAACCACTTCAGATGGATTTTCCAACAGCATTCCATCGGCATCCGCCTGCTAACTCTTTTCATCCTGTACTTGAGCTCACTGGCCACTGGCTCTTTCCCCAAATTACCTGTTTCTGGCATTTGTCCAGTGTTCTCTACACTGTCTGTAATTATGCTGTCCTTACTTCTGTAGAAATCCTACTCATCCTTAAACCTTAAAGGGTGAGAATAAGTATATCCTTAAGACTACATATGATTGACTATAGCAGTTTAAATCTCATTGGCATTTTTAAACTGGTATTGAGCAAATACTTGAAATTAATGAAAATTTTAAATACTATGAATATGTAAAAGCAGAAGTAAAGGTTAATAGGCTATGTGTAATAGAAAGTGTTATCAACCTCTTTAATGCTATATAGTCACAGTATGCTTGTAAGACATCCTCCTGGGATTCTACTTACGTTTATCACTTTTATGGTCAATGCTGATATCTCTCTAAGAATTAATTCAGCTACTTAAAAATAGGCTACTGAGGGTCATTGACTCTTTTGGAATGTAGATGCTAATTGAGAAGACAAAATAGAAACTGCTGGATATAATTAGGGTATGAAAGAAAAGAGAGACACAATTACAATATTATGATCATATGAATAAATTCCCTTTATTTAAATGTAAATAGCTACTTAAATTGGA
Organism: Bison bison bison; assembly: GCF_000754665.1. Taxonomy (NCBI): domain Eukaryota; kingdom Metazoa; phylum Chordata; class Mammalia; order Artiodactyla; family Bovidae; genus Bison; species Bison bison. Next base: position 1,249,996 of record NW_011494900.1, on the reverse strand, counting down.
GAAGGCAATGGCACCCCACTCCAGTACTCTTGCCCGGAAAATCCCATGGACGGAGGAGCCTGGAAGGCTGCAGGCCATGGGGTCACTAAGAGTCAGACACGATTGAGCGGCTTCACTTTCACTTTTCACTTTCATGCATTGGAGAAGGAAATGGCAACCCACTCCAGTGTTCTTGCCTGGAGAATCCCAGGGACGGCGGAGCCTGGTGGGCTGCCGTCTATGGGGTCGCACCTAGTCGGACACGACTGAAGTGACTTAGCAGCAGCATACAGGGGTT
>NW_011494900.1:1218423-1249619 GCF_000754665.1 Bison bison bison | reverse complement strand
TTGCCTGGAGAATCCCAGGGACGGTGGAGCCTGGTGGGCTGCCGTCTATGGGGTCGCACAGAGTTGGACACGACTGAAGTGACTTAGCAGCAGCAGCAGCAGCTACTTAAATATCCAATATAAATGCAGAATTTAAAATAAATATTTACATAAATGTTGATTGATCAATTGCTCCTTTACTCATGCTGAAGTCACCCAACTATCCCTCAAAAAGCTGGTTTCACACTAACGTACTGCACAGAATGGTTAACTTTCAACCATTTCTGACCTGTTGCTATGGCACACTGGACACTATAGGATGCAGTGCGTTTGTGGAGAGTCCTGGATTAGGACACTGCCTTTCAGCACTTAAAATATTTCATGGACAATTTCTAAGACCACAATTTTCATTCCATATTTTGAAGTCACAATATGGACCATAAGAATTCACTTTTTTTCCTGTGTAAAAATGTTTTCACAAGTTACAGACCCTTCTCACAGTCTCAGAATTTTTTTTTAATCCATTTTCATCCTCTTTTAGTTATGTGAAAATAATGTGAAAACATTAAATAATTTTAAGTCTGTATCTGTATTTTACCAGTCAGTGCCACATTTAAGACACAGTATTCTGGGGATCATCTAGTTCAAATCCTTAATTTTAAAGAAATAGATCCATGACACTGCACACTGTCCATTCCCTAAGTGTTCCTCGAGTTCAGCTCTCACGTTATGCAAAATTAATCTGTGTCCCACTTTGTCAGTTCTACAGCAGTGTACTCCCATCAACAAGTGCAGAAAAGGCAGTGGCAAGGTGACGGAAAATAGTACAGCATTATGGTAAAGAATACAGATCAGACTACCTGCTTCTCCACTTTCTCATTTAAAAATTGGAAATAACAATCATGTATCTAACTTGAGTTTCCATGAAAATTATTTAGGCTAATGTACACAAAGTATTTGGAGAGTACTTAACATATAAATACCTAGGGTCAGCTATTATTATTGTTTTTGTTGTTACTACAGGATTCCAGTATTTTAATGTATGTGATGAGCATATACTAATTCTGGAATTGTGAAGAGAGGCAATAAAGAAAACTGAGGGTAAAACCCTTCTATGTCAGGTGTTAATATTTTTGAGTCAATCACTGCAATGATCAGCATAGCTCTCTTAGTTACTATTCCAAGGAGAATTTTAAAGTACAGACACCCAACATATACCCACACAGTTTCAACATACATTTCCATGTGCAAAGTGTTTCTGAAGATAGGGCAGAATGAAGTATAAGCTCTGGCTATTTAACCTGGGCAACTGTAGCAGAGTTAAGTAGGATCCATGATCCTCTCTTAGTTGATAATTCCCTTCTAGAATCACCAATCTAAGAGGCAATGTATAAATTGAGGTCAGGTTCTCACCCTGGCTACAGCTAACAGCACTGCCTTGACCACTCTCCTCTGAGCTGGAGGATCAAAGTAAAAATTTATCAAAGATCCAAACAAAATTCAGGCAGACAGATCACCATGTGAAAGAGCAATAACTCCTCTACCTCACAAAAGGATAACTCCTGTTTGGCTAGAAAGATGAATGGTAGGTGACGAAAATACAAAATGGTATACAGGGGTTAGGGAGAAGGCAATGGCACCCCACTCCAGTACTTTTGCCTGGAAAATCCCATAGATGGAGGAGTCTGGTAGGCTGCGGTCCACGGGGTCACTAAGAGTTGGACACGACTGAGCGACTTCACTTTCACTTTTCACTTTCATGCATTGGAGAAGGAAATGGCAACCCACTCCAGTGTTCTTGCCTGGAGAATCCCAGGGGCGGGGGAGCCTGGTGGGCTGACGTCTATAGGGTTGCACAGAGTCGGACACAACTGAAGTGACTTAGCAGCAGCATACAGGGGTTAACAAAGACAACAACCATGATAATTATGTATCTTTCCAAACAATAAAGAGAAATCAAGTATTGGTTTATTGTTCTGCTGTTAAAAAAAAAACTTTCATCTGCTGTTAAAAAAAAATATTTCACATTAAAAGCATTACCTGTGGAATATTCAGCAAATGCTGGAATTCCTTGCCCCCAGATACTTTCTAAATAGTTAAAATCATTAATTCTAAGAAAACTTGCATAGAAGTATAGAACTCCTAAACTTGGGATCTTTAAAACATTGCTGAGTTCCATACTTCTCTAACACACTCTTGGAGAGAAAATGTTTCACATATTCATAAACTCTCCCTAAATCTTGAAAGTCTGCAGGCTAAAAGGCAAAGCTGGAGCCCAAGTGGAGACACAGCCTCATTTCTGCCAACAACATCATGCCTGGCCAGGCCTGAAAAGTTTGCCAAGACCACACAGAGACTAGATGGTAAGCTGGATTGAGAATTCTTTTCCCAACTGGAAGCCATTCTGAACTCCTGCCTAAAGTTGGAGAAAATGAAGAGGGGCCAAAACCAGAAACCATTAAGGCTCAAAGATAATTACTATGGAAAACCAACAAGCATTTACCTAATGATTCCCCAGAGCCACTCCTAAAAGAAGGAATGAAAAGGAAATGTTTACAGCACCCACAACACAAAGATTCAATGCAGTCAATGAACCAAAGAAGAAAAATCCAGCTCTGAAACTTGATAATAACCCAATATTACTCCCTTCAAATTTCTGAGTAGTTAGCTACATTATAATAATATAGCCAAATATATAATTGTTTTTTTGCATATGTGCTTAAAATACCAACACCAAATCACCACCCTGAAATCACCACCCTGAAAAATATTGTATGAAATCAGTAATTCTTTCTGCATAATCTATTTTAAATTTTATTACTGCAGATTTTTTTGTCTTTAAACCACAAAGGGAACTGTTCAACATGACGTAATACAGAGAAATCCAGGATGCATCACAACTACATTTCTCTAGGATGTAAATGAAAGGGTCACATGTGATGTTTAAAAACTGTAAAAAAAAAAAAAAAAAAAACCCTTCTAGATCTAAAGTTCTATAGAACAGTTATGTTTTCATGTACCAAAAGAGAAAGCAAAGGATTTTTAATATTCTGAGCTAGAACTATTCACCTTTCCAAACTATACCATTGAGACTATATATTTATTGACAAATAGTTTAGAAATATATCATTTAGTTTAGAAATGTATCACAAACATACTGTAATTTGGTTCACTGATATCTGAAGTACATGAAATGGCTACAACCACATTTTCTCTAAAATAAGGGCATTAAAATGATTTCCTCTGAATCCTTTGTACTCAATTTTCTAAAAGTCTACAATTTTACAGATATGAATAGTACTTCTTACAGAGACGTCTTCTACTCCATTTTAACAAGTATACATCTTTGCTCAGGAGATGGACACTTTAGATACATCCCCGTGCTCTGAGGGGTCTGGCCAGGCCTTGGGGATGGGACAGTAAACAGCCCATGACCGTCTGCCTATGACTGTGCAGAAGGCAATCTCTCTTTTAGTTGGTTTGCAGAAAATGACTATGTACACTTTACAATATTTTCCAGTATTTCTATTCTTTAATTCATGGCTCACTGACTAGGATCCAGTTTCCCAAGCAAGAACAAGATGTTTCCTTGTTTCTGATGAGTTTTTGGAAAGTAAAGCAGCCCTCCTGAATCACCTCATAAAGGCATACTTAATGTTCTTCCTAAGTAGTGATTGTTTCCTTGAATACTGTTTACAAACCAAATCATTACCCCCTTTTGGAATACAAAGTAACACATGCTACCTGTTGCCTTGATGATTTTAATAAATTAAAACCCTATGGGAAGTATACAACAGTCTCATCGTCTTCTAGGCCTCTCTGTGAACTGTACTTGGAAATTCCCGAGCAGCTTAACTCTATGGGGGAGCAGGATGCCATCTAGTGATCAGACAAGAAATCACATCTGTGGATTTTCTCTCTGAACTAGGTATTAACAATGAAGATCTGCACTACTGATCAGAATTGAAAGAAGGGAGATATAGTAGAAATTCCTTGGGCAGGAACTTCACCTAGTTATTTGCTACATATGCCATCCTGCGTGGTTATTACTTTTAAAATCTGAGTTATAATAACAATGTTCCTGCTATGTGTGTGTGTTAGTTACAAACTCTGAGAGACGGTGAAAGACAGGGAAGCTGGCATGCTACAGTCCATGGGGGTCCCAAAGAGTCAAACACAACTTAGTGACTTCACAACAATATTAACATGGCATTTCCAGTCTCTTAGGGTCACTTGCTTTTTTAGTGTCACTTTTTAACTTCAACCTACTACCGTTATAGCCATGAAGTGAAGTGTTAGTCTCTCAGTTAAGTCCAATTCATTGTGATCTCATAGACTGTGGCCCATCAGGCTCCTCTGTCCATGGAATTCTCCAGGCAAGAATACTGGAGCGGGTAGCCATTCTCTTCTCCAGGGGATCTTCCGACCCAGAGATTGAACCTGGTTCCCTGCATTATAGGCAGATTCTTTACTGTCTAAGCCACCAGGGAAGCCCCAATTATAGTCAAATAGTTGCAAAAAGAAATGTCTTTATGTGGAACATTGCCCTCAAAGCTCAGACCCAAGGTAGCAGCAGGACCTTGTTGTGATCTTGGCCCCTTGGAACTGAAGTGGTTTCGCATCTTTCCAGGAGAGCCTCAGATTCTTCCAGGTCGTATCACCCCTGAGTTAGCATATCCCAGGCTCGCAGACTCAACAAAGCAGGGTGGGAGACAGCTGGGCACAGAGGGGGAATCCCGTTTGGCAGGGACTGTAAACCTGCAGAACTAACAAAGCCCCTGCTTCCGCACCCCCTCCTCAGGCTCCTGCAAGCACATCCCCCAGCCTTGTATCCCTCTCTGTTCTACACTGGGGACAGCAGGACTTTCTCCCCATCTTCTCCTTCCTGTCATTATCCCTGCCCCCTCCTTGAAAGGTTCTCCCCACAGTGACACTGGACAACCTCTGTCCCTGGGGCTGGAACCATGAAAAGAAAGTTCAGCACTCCTACACTTGAAGATAACTTTTTATTAACTGAATTATTGTGTTTTTTCCATGGACCAAAAAAATTTTTTCCACTGTCCCCTTATTGATGTCACCCAGTTTTAATAAAAGAATCTTCTGGGAAAAAAAATCAATGAACCATGTCTTTGGTTCATTAGAAGTTAATGAGACTTTTGAAACAGAATTTCAAACATTGCATTATAAAATGTTTTTACTTAAAAATGCCTCATTTTATTGGCTTTATGTGATCCCCTGTTGGGATGCTACTAAACTGTTGAATATTTTAAGACACAGAGGAAGAACTACCATATGACCCAGAAATCCCATTCCTGGACATATACCTGAAGAAAATCATAATTCAAAAAGATACATGCACACCAATGTTCATTAAAGCATTATTTACAAAAGCCAGGACATAAAAGCAACCTACATGTCCATCAACAAATGAATGGGTAAAGAAGATGTGGTACGTATCTACTGTGGAATACTACTCAGCCATGAAAATGAAAAAAACTATGCAATTTGAGATGTGAATGGACCTAGAGACTGTCACACAGAGTGAAGTAAGTCAGAAAGAGAAAAATAAATATTGTATAATATTGCTTACATGTGGAATTTAGAAGCATGATACAAACTTACTTACAAAGCAGAAACTGAGACACAGAAATACAGAATACATATACTGACACCGGGAGGGAGAAGATGGGAGGGGTAAATTGGGAGGTTGGAACTGAGATAAATACACTACTATGTATAAAATAGGGAACTAATGAGAACCTACTGTATAGCACAGGGACCTCAGTGCTCTGTGGTGACCTAAATGGAAAGGAAATCCAAAAAGAGGGGATATACGGTATACCCATGGGTTTCCCTGGAGGGTCAGTGGTAAAGAATCTGCTTGCAATGCAGGAGAGCCTGGTTTGATCCCGGGGTCGGGAAGATCCCCTGGAGGAGGGCATGGCAACCCACTCCAACACTCTTGCCTGGAGAATCCAATTGACAGAGGAACCTGGCAGGCTATAGTCCGAGGGCTGCAGAGAGTTGGACACAAATGAAGTGACTTAGCAGCAGCAGCAGCATGTATACATATGGCTGACTCACTTCACTGCACAGCAGAAATTAATATAACATTGCAAAGTAACTATACCCCCCAAAATTAATCAAAAAGAAAAGAAAAATTAAAACACAGAGGAAAAAAATAGATAAAATAAATGGCATATTACTTAAAGAATTAAATGTTACTCAACATGAACCAAACGAGTTCCTTATTGTCAGGAAAAAGCATCTGATTGTATTTCTAGTTTAATCCCGGTGTTATATAGATGTCAATAGGGTGAGGTACACACTTACCTGGGCTTGGTTAAACGCCCATATTCTCCTGGCAGATTTTGCCCGGTCTTTCCCCTCTGAAGAGTTCTACAGAGACGAGGAACATGTCTGATACATCTTTTCATCTCTACGGGAAATTTCTTTAATCATACTCTTACTGTTCAGTGACTCCTAGGCAAATCATGGCATGTATGTGACAGCATCAAGTACAGAGTATCTACGCTGCACTTGATGAAAAGCAGATTTTCACTAGGGGTATAATGACTTTCAGTGAGACTATTCAGATACCCCCTTTACCCAATAAATCTCTCAAAAACATTTAATTTTTCTATAGAGTAAAATTCAAACAACAGCAGGTTGGTATTTCTCCAGTTGCTGAACTGGGACTCAAGTTAGTAATTGTTCCATAATATTCAGTAAACTTCCCATGACACTAACACTACTCCTCTCAAAGTACAAAGACTGTGACAGGGTGAACAGAAACGCTCTTTTGGTTTTTTTAACTAATGCGTCCAGGGATCCTTACAGCTCAGCCATGCAACTGTCAATCATAAAGTCACAACTGTTTCTCCCTACGGTAATTAAATTCGTGACTACAGCCTCCCAATGCATAGGTGTTTGAAGGATATGAAATGACAAGGCACATATAAACCCTCAAGACATCCTGGGGAACAAATCAAACGTGTCTGTGATGGAAACGAAAAGGGCTTCAGAGACTTCCGAACTGAAGGCAAGTCTGACTCTTCAACTTTGAAGTCAGAGCAGCGCCTGCACCTCTCTGTTTTCTTGTGAAGATGCTCCCTGCTAATCTTAGTGACCCAAAGTTCTCATTTTGGTGCATATGGAACTTTCAAGAGAGTGATACTTTTCAAGGTAATTTTGAAATGTCTGTTAAGAAGCACACTTGTGACAACATTAATCCTAAGGGATCACAGTGTGACCCAGAATGATTTTAAATTTTGAGAGGGTTTGCCGGCTGAGATGAGGGATCAAGTTGTATATCCAATAACACAGAACACACTTCTGTTTTATGAAACAGAAGAACCCGAAGCAATAACAGTACAAAACTACATTCATCTTTTGAAATAAGGAAAACAAAATCAGTTGAAAGTGGTTTTCAGTGACTAGTTTTTTAAAAAAATCAATCCATATGGTTGTATGCCTCGAAGAGTTTTCTTCAGAATCAACTTTATGTTTAGCATTGACTTTGAGATAACTCATATTTTTAGATACATTTCATATATTTCAAAAGATTAAAACATGTATGTATTTATACCTTTATTGAGTCAAACAATATTTACTGAAGGCTTCCCTGTGACAAGCACAGGTTTGAGAATAATCTACTTGAGTTTTATGATACAGATTAAGCCCAGATGTAGTGTTAAATCTGTGATAAACTAATAAGGCAGCAGAGAGCTACGAAAGCTGAAGGACTTTATAATTTTTAGAGTGCAAAGAATCACTTTATCTCTTGTAAGCCTCAAACTACTCTGTTTGGAAAAAAAAAGAAACTAGATGAACAATATACGAAGTACTGAAAAAATTACATAAACATACACACATGTATATATGTACATACATATTATATATACATACACACATACACTGAAGTATGTATATATTGTATTGCATGAGAAAGCAGCAGGAAATAAAATGTAGATAGTTTGAAAAGGGGAAAAATGAAAGAAAAGAATAGGTATAACTCCAAATTCCCTAATCTTGTCAACTGAAAGAAAAAACTGTTTACATTAGTTTTCAAATCAGCAACTATCTGTATACATGCCCACAAAGTAACAGTTAAAATGGGCATTATTATGCTACTGTGTGGGAAGACCCCCTGGAGGAGGGCATGGCAGCCCACTCCAGTATTCTTGCCTGGAGAGTCCCAGGGACAGAGGAGCCTGTCCGGGCACGGCCCATAGGGTCAGAAAGAGCCGGATACAACTGAAGCACCTCAGCATGCACACACGCTATTACACATCTGCAGGAAGACAAATTCTGGGTGAAATATATTAAAATGTTTCTCACGGCTTAGCAGTCTCACACCGTGATTTTAACTTCTATACTATCTGTATTCCAGTGGTCTGGCCTCTCTTGATCCACCTAAATAACATACTACTTAGCATTTTTCTAGCCTTTTCTATGTAGAAGCTTAAGGTTTTTTGAAGTAATCATCTTATTGACTCTAAGAGAGGATCATCAATCAGCCAGAACCATCTGGGACAAGTGAGAAATGGAGACTCACAGAAAGTCAAGTTACACTGGCAATAATTTTCTTCTATTGTTCTTTCTCATTGTTCTTCTAACAAGGAACAACAGGAGTTATGGATTTCTCAGAATTATAGATCACAAAGCTCAGTCAAACTGCTTTTTCATATACATAGAATTGATGCTTGGAATGGCAGATTTACGTGACTATAAACATGACAAAGACTGTTATTGACAATGACTAACTCAATAACGGCAGAATGGGCACTCATGTTATTATAATGGTGTTAAATAGGAGAATTGGAAGTAGGTTTTCTGAATTAGCCCTGAGCTATCCAAACAATCCAGGAATTCATATCACTCCACTCCCCATCCATCTGTCCCCTTGGCCCCTTCTGGGTGTAAGTCTTCAAAAGGAGACTTGACTGGTGTATTTGTTACCAACCACATTGTTCACTCTCTGGCACAGCCTACCGTGAATTTGGGTACATTTATGATCATGTCTCCACTAAATGTTTAGTTCGCAGGGGACAAAACCCTCACTTATCTTTGTATTTTCAAGTCCTAGCAAACATACCGGAGAAGGCAATGACACCCCACTCCAGTACTCTTGCCTGGAAAATCCCATGGACAGAGGAGCCTGGTGGGCTACAGTCCATGGGGTCGCTAAGAGCCAGACACGACTGAGCGACTTCACTTTCACTTTTCACTTTCATGCACTGGAGAAGGAAATGGCAACCCACTCCAGTGTTCTTGCCTAGAGAATACCAGGGACGGGGGAGCCTGGTGGGCTGCCGTCTATGGGGTCGCACAGAGTTGGACATGACTGAAGTGACTTAGCAACAGCAGCAAACATACAAGTAATCAATAAATGATGAATTGGGATAAATAAATGATTGCATTATTGCTTAAAACTGAGGTGCATGCATAAACTGCTAAGGCAGTAAAATGATGAGTTAGTCCCCCAAGACATTCAAACACCTTAAACTCATCACCAAAGGAATGAAAAAGGTAGTCTTGGTTTGCTTTCAGGAAATGCGTGATGTTTAAGAAAATTCTTGCTAGATTATTTTTTTTTTTTTTTAGATTATTTTTTAATTAATCCATTTATTTTCATTGGAGGGCAATTCAGTTCAGTTCAGTCACTCAGTTGTATCCGACTCTTTGCACCCCATGGACTGCAGCACGCCAGGCCTCCCTGTCCATCACCAACTCCCGGAGTTTACCAAACTCATGCCCATCAAGTCAGTGACGCCAACCAACCAGCTCATCCTCTGTCATCCCCTTCTCCTCCCGCCTTCAATCTTTCCCAGCCATCAGGGTCTTTTCTAGTGAGTCAGTTCTTCGCATCAGGTGGCCAAAATACTGGAGTTTCAGCTATTGTGATGGTTTTTGCCATACATCAACATGAATCAGCCACAGGCATACATGCGCCCCTCCATCCTGAACCCCTCCACCTCCTCCCACCCTATCCCTCCAGGTTGTCCCAGAGCACCAGCTTTGGGGTGCCCTGTGTCACACATCAAACTCAAACTGGCTATCTTTTATATATGGTAACATATATGTCACAATACTGTTCTCTCAAATCATCCCACTCTCTCCTTCTCCCACTCAATTCAAAGGTCTGTTCTTTACAACTGTGTCCCTGCACGTAGGATCGTCGGTCCCATCTTTCTAGATTCCATATATATGCATTAATACATGGTATTTGTCTTTCTCTTTCTGATTTACTTCACTCTGTATAATAGGCTGTAGGATCATCCGCCTCATTAGAACTGACTCAAATGTGTTTCTTTTTCAGCTGGGTAACATTGCATCGTGTATATGTACCACAACTTCCTTGTCCATTCACCTGTTGATGGACATCTAGGTTGCTTTCATGCCCCACCTTTTGTAAACAGCGCTGCAATGAACACTGGGGTACATGTGTCTTTTTCAATTCTGATTTCCTCAGGGTATATGCCCAGTAGTGGGATGCTGGTTCGTATGGTAGTTTTATTTGTAGTTTTTAAAGGAATCTCCATATCATTTTCCATAGTGGTTCTATCAGTTTGCATTCCCACCAACAGTGTAAAAGGGTTACCTTTTCTCCACACTCTCTCCAGCATTTAGCTAGATTATTCTTATTGTAATATTTTGTCATAACTTTTTGTTATAAAAGTAATAATATTATTTCAAAATTTACTTAAGATCTAACGATATATACAAGGAAATAATAATACTATCAGATAGAACTCATTTCATCTTTTAGTAAAGTATCTTAAAATGTGTAACAAACTTCATTATGTATAGTTTTGTGACAAATATTAATGTTGGCATCTCTATCATTTTTGTAACCATATGGTAGCATATCTTAAGTAGTCTGCTATTGATACATATTCACCTCAAACATTTGACTATTGTTGGTAACTCATTAATGAACATCTTTATGTAATGTACTAGATATTACTAACCTTGGTAATATTTCTAGTAAAATTTCAAATTAATCTCAACAAAGAGTCAGAGACAAGGTTATTTCCTCAGTTTCTTCTCTCTGGTACTATTGCCTGGAGAATTCCACAGACAGAGGAACCCGCTGAGCTCCAGTCCATGGGGTCACACAGAGTTGGAGACAACTGAGCGACTAATGCTTTCCCTTCACTTTTCACTTCACTCAATCTTCACGCAAACAGACCATTCTGGTCTGTATACTATGTTGTTTCCCAATATCAAGTCATCAGACCTGTAATGATCTAAATTCCATAGAAATCCTATATAGGATAATGGTTTAGTAACTAGATCTGTATCCAGACTAAGTATAAGAACACTTATATTTACTCACAATGAATAATGAATAATCTGCTTTTATGTAACTCACATAGAACTGTCATTAAAGACATTGCTCCTGTCTTTTACAAAGATACTAGTGAAAACCCTAGCATTAATCACAGGATGAACATTTTAATGCTGAAGATAAAAATATTACCAGGTTTCCCTATTTACTATTCTTTATGGAAATGCAGATCTATGTTTAACTCTAAACATAAAATATACTTTTACATTTGTGTTTCTGACTAAGCTTTACATAGTCCCTTTATAAATTTGTTAAACTGAATAGTTTTAAATCATTTTTTAGGAAACATGAAAAATACATAGATAAATAATAAGGTTGCTTTTATGTCCTAATTTTAATCATCTATACTAATCAAAATAAGATGAGGTACAAATAAACAGATATCAAAACCCAGAAATACATTTGGAATTCACTCAGAAACATGGTTGAAAATAATCCTGCACTAATATTTGTCCCTGTTTTTTTCCAGATGATCCTGAAGTTTAGCCCAAGACAAAGTTCAGCAGATACTCTGACTTAAACCATAGCTATCCACCCCAGGAAAAAATAATACTCATTTCGCCTGGGTATTTAATGGTGTGAGGCAATTCTTATTATTTTGTCAATGTGATTATTAGCACCATATTTTAAACATAAAAATAGAAAATGCAAATTCCCATATTGTTTGACTAAGCCCTAGATGAAAACAAACTTACAAACTGAAACAAACCAACTGAATCATATTTCAAATGAATAACACAGTTGCACTGAATTGGGATGGAAATGGGGGTGAAGGGAGAATTAATCAAATGACTGTCAAATACAGGATTAGACACAGAAGACCAGAAAAATATTAACTAATATAATTAAAAGGCTTACAGGCTTTTTTTTTTTAATGTACTCTCTTTTTTCCCACATAGGCACAGGTTAGCAATTCCGAAAGTATTTTGTAAAACTACATTCTAGGATTAAGTAAATATACTGTGAGTAACGAGTATATTACATATTTCTTCCTGTTGTAAGGGAGTTAGACAGATGGAGAAGGAAAGGATGAACACTGTGGTACTGGATTGGAATGAGAAGTATTGCTGTGAAATCACAGATTTAATATTTAGACATACCTGGATGTACACATAGATACAGATATGCATGGGTATGTATATTTATACAGACATTTATATATATGAGTATGGATATACATACATTTTTCTTCAGATCCATCTGCTGAAAGATCCTAGAAACAAAAACTCCCCAATAACAATGAGCACATCCCTGCTCCAAATTTTGGTTTCTAAACATATGTTTCCTGTTAAAAGGAACCAAGGGTCCTTTAAAAAAGCAGCTGGTTCCAAAGCTGAGGCAGGAGAAACTACTAAAGTCTTAGACATCTTATGCAAAAAGTAAGAAAGTACTGAAGGAATGATAGGGATATGTCAAAATGACATTGAGCCAAGTAGAAGGAACTCCCACTGTCCTAATTTGGGACAGTGTGAGTGTCAAAATAATTATATAAGTAGCAATAATAAAGGACTGTAATCTGCTAAATAAAGAATCCATAAGTCTATACAGAAACAAAAAGGAAGGGAATACTGTTAATGTGATGCCAATAAATCAATGAAGAAGAAATGATTGCCCTTAGCCACTATCTTAATAATAACTTATCCATTGTAGAAATCATCACTGAATTCTAACTACTAGATAAAGATTTGAGAAATGTCATGATATTTCCATAGTCTCAAAGTATCACTCTACAAGTTACTTTTTATTACAAAGGGTGGAAATGGTTAACTTTACAGTGGAGAAACCTGACAGACATCACTTAAACCAAATGATCAAAGTTGAAATTGTAGAAATGAAACTAAACAACTCCACAATAGTATATGCCCCCACATACAAGAACTCAGCATCACTCCTGTAATATTCCTGCCAAAACTGTATGACCCGAATCTAATCACAAGGAAACATAAAACTCAATATGAAGGACAGTCTATGAAACAACTGGCTTGTATTTAAAAAAAAAAAAAGATGGCATTAAGTACAATGAAAATCTCAGAAACTGGTCCAGTTTAACAAATAGTAAAAAGACACGACAACCAATTGCAAATCATTCTTTCATAATTTTCCTTTGCTATGAACAACACAATAGGAACACCTATTGAAATTTGAAACAAGGTCTATAGATTAGATAACAGCATTGCTGCTACTGCTAAGTCACTTCAGTCGTGTCCAACTCTGTGTGACCCCATAGACAGCAGCCCACCAGGCTCCCCCGTCCCTGGGACTCTCCAGGCAAGAACACTGGAGTGGGTTGCCATTTCCTTCTCCAATGTATGAAAGTGAAAAAGTGAAAGTGAAGCCGCTCAGTCGTGTCTGACTCTTAGCGACCCCATGGACTGCAGCCTTCCAGGCTTCTCCACCCATGAGATTTTCCAGGCAAGAGTACTGGAGTTGGGTGCCATTGCCTTCTCCAAGATAACAACAGCATTATATCACTATTAATTTTTGAATTCTATAACTGAACTGTATGTAAGCTAATTTCATATTTTATGAAATACATTATTTGGAGGTAAAAGGTATCATGTATACAACTTAAACAGTTCAGAAGAAAAAAATTATAAAATAAACATATATTTGTATATATACGTGTGTATGAATAGACAGATAATAGATAAAGACAGAGAGAGAAGACAGAAAAGAAGAATGGTAGAGGAGTCTTGGTAAAGGGTATTCAGGAATCTTTTGTGCCTTTCTTGCAACTTTACAGTAAATCTGAAATTATATCAACTTAAAAATTAAAATAAATTCCTTTATTAGAGAGAAAATACTTAGACTCTTTTTGTCTGACATTTTTTTGGACCTGATTGTGATACATGGCTCTAAGAGATTCATTTCTGAATAACAACAGAAATGTATAATTTTTCTAACACAAGCATTTTTCAAGCTGTGAACTGCAATCTATTAGTAAGCTATGAAATGTATTTAGTGGGATAAGACCAGCATATTTTAATAAGCTGAAATAAGAGAAAGACTATCAGAATGTATCATAATTAATAGAGCTAAGTGTTTGTTTATGATACTCAAATTACATTTATATACTCTGAGTATATGTTGTGTGCCCTGGGTCTTAATTTAAGATGTTTTTCTTATTATAGTTCAGACTCAAAAAAAAAAAAGACAGAAAAGGCTGTACTCTGCCTTTTAATCCTAGACATTTACCTTTACACATATGCATGTATGCATTCAATTTATCATTTATCCAATATCTTCAGATACCACTTATTAAGCATCCTCTGTCAGGCCTACACAATGACAGCTACTCTTACAAAACCTTTCTCTTCTAGTCCTCTACTCCTCCTCCTCTTTTGCTTAGAGAAAATCTTATCTCCTGCATTAGTAAAAGCTAATGACTGAAAAATACTCAATAGTAGATGTGAATCCATACTGGAAATTACAGAATATTCATCCTTTTTTGAGAAGATAATAGTTCTATAGCATTTATCCAGTAATGTAATTTTCTCCTTTTTAAGTTATTCATCCCAAAACTGTGCCTAAAATATCGATGCCTTCTATAACTTGACTCTTTGACATGTGCTAGAAAATGTACAAAATAATAAGCTTACAGCAAGCAAACACATACAAAAATATTCAGGAACTACTAATCAGGATTAAACAGTTTAGAGTTACTTTGTGAGCATGTGCTAATGTATAAATATATTTATTGACATAAATGCATCTAATCTGAGTTTTTAAGCAATGATATTCTAGCCTTTTCTGCTCTTGAGACATAAGTAAATAATCAACTTAATTGTTCTCTCAACCAGGACAACTTTCACTTAAAGCATAATCTCTACATTGGTAATTTAGTGTATAATAACATAGTTTTCCATTTCAAGCTGCCTTTTTCAAAACTAAAAATCATGGGTATATCTATATTTCTTATAAAGTGGAATAATATACTTAATTTAGGTCTTATGGAGATTTAAATTTAGAATTATCAAGTGACATTCTGGTGAATTTCTACAACTAGTTTCCCAAATATTACAAAGCATGCTCACCATAAAACTGTTCTTTTTCATACTTTCCCTTTTTGGAACACAACTAGACTTTACATCTTTGTCACAATAAAGACAGAGTGAAAAAAAAAAGGTAAATATGTGCAGAAAAGAAAGTGATTATGTGTGATAAATCTCACAAGTGAGATTATAAGTCTGATAAATCTTCCCATTATATTTGGGCCTTGTAAACTATATCTTTTTCTTATTTTATCAACATGTGGTTTCTTCATTGTAATTTAATTATTAGTAGTTTTAACATATAGAAATTGTACTTAAATATATGCAAAATATATTTAAATAGAAAATATATGAAAACTGCATATATATAAAATACATAAAAGTATAGCTATCTCTTTCTGTGTGTATGGCAAAATGAAATTGTATACATCAGTATTTTTGTGATTCTGCTAAGCCTACATGACCCTCAGATGTTCTAAAGCAGATTAAGGATCATAGGATAAAGTCCAAATCACGATCGAACAACAGAAGCCTCTCACAGTCCAGCCTTAGGTGAATTTTGCAGATCCTCCTTCCACTACAATCCCATAAATGCACTATTTCACATAAGATTCACTGGACCATCAACTTCTCTACAGTGATTCACAACATCATGCCTTTGAACACGGTGCCCACTCAATCATCAACCCCTAGCTGACTGGTCATCCTTCAGGACAATTCTGTGTCATTTCCTGCCTGAAATTTTTCCTCTCTCCCTCAGCACTACCTTCCCTCTACCCCAAAATGTAATTCTTCTTTTTCTGTCTCCTCATAGCTCTTTGCTTATACTTCTATTAAGTATCTCTTTTATGCTGCATTTTAATTAATGTATTTTATAGTATTGTTTCTCCCACTAGGCTGCTATGAGCTTTTCAAAATGTTATCCAACCCTTAATTTTTCTGAGCCCCACCCCAGGGAATAAGCTCTATAGCACAAGCAGAGCTCTCGATTATTTTTGCACAGATAGATAATGAAAGGCAACAAATATCACAGGAAAATACACAGAAGCATAAAATTCCAAAACAGAGTGGTAATCACCAGCACTTTGCTTGCCCGTATCAGTGGCGCTAGTGATAAAGAATCACCTGCCAACGCAACAGACGTAGGAGACACAGGTTCATCCCTGGGTCAGGAAGATCCCCTGAAGAAGGGAACGCGACCCACTACAGTATCCTTGCCCAGGAAATCCCATGGGCAGATGAGCCTGGAGGGCTACAGTCCATAGGGTCACAAAGAGTCAGACACGAATAAGCAACTTAGCCCAGCACACATAATGAATGAAGTGATAACTAATCTGAGCATGAAGACAGAATATGATATGGATCAAAAATGATGATAGGAGAGGGACTGTAATAGAGAATAAGAAACAGAAAGAACCAAGACCCAGGAGCCTAAGGATGGTGGCTGCAAGAATGTACTACAGAGTCCAACTACGGGGACCATAATTGTCCAAGGACCTCCAGTTGATGCCTCTGAAATCCACTGCAGCATTTGAGCTGCATATACCTCCTAAAAGGCTCCCAGGTAATGACTAATCACATGGAGAATTGAGGCGGCCCATTCGCAGGAAACATAGGACTCCTCTGATGGCCAGTTTTGGCTTAAAGACTTCGTATGTAACACTTTACCTAACCCAGTCTAAGATACTTCCATTCAACATCTCTCTCTTCTTCACTTACGGTCAAATTTATATTACAACTCAGTTTTCATTCAACCTTATCTGGACCCCTCCCTATTTTCTCTTAGATGAGTATTTCCTAAACTCCTTGTATTTCTAATCCCAGTTTAGCATTGCAACACCAAGTCTTACAGAGAAGATATAGAGTATATATGAGGTAAGTAGGGAAAATTAAAGCTGTAGAAGCAATTTGAGATTTTTATCATTGAAGGCCACTAGTCAATTCAATACTTTGTCCAAAGGCAGGATAAATCTTAATTTCCTAATACAAATAGAACCATCTCTGTAGTTCTTAAAGTTCACCAGTGACAGGGACTTCATAAGTTCTTTTTGTGAGTTGCTTCACAGCTTAATCATCTTTTAAATCCAACTTAGGCCTATATTAAATCCCTTGTTTTAAGGTCTTTTCTTCCAGTTTAGCTTCCTTGGGGATATATCACAGTCAACTTTAGAAAAACAAAATTAACTATGCAAACTCTCATTCACAACAGGAATTCTATCCACAAGGTTCTGTACACTTGATCTTGAAGGACCATTAGCCACATTTGCTAGTTGCTACAAAATTATGTCTCATTAATACAATCTGCTCATTGAATATTTGACTTTTATGCATCAAAAAAAAAGACCCCACATTTGCAAACAGAAAAGTAAAGGTTTGTATATTTACTACAGAGAGATTTTTATGATTGTTAATTGAAAGGAAACCATTTATTCTATTCTAAAGTCTCAAATACTCTGCCTTCTACTGACAGAGTAAAGAAAAACTCAATCTTCAGTTATTTGGATTAAACATAACATGTTATCCAATTTAAAATAATGAATGCATTTTTTTTCTGCCAAAGATTTGAAACAGAGATGGAATATGTGTGGGAAATGCTGTTATCTTTCCAGATTTCAGCTTGAATAAAACAAAAGCATTTGTCTGACCGTGATAAGCACATTGTCTGGTCCAGATTCTCCAAGTATGCAAATCAACATGAAAAGCTCCAACAGCAAGACTTACCCATCTGCACAGAGCTTCAAAAATGGTGATGTACTTACCTAAAATAAAAGGAGAGATGACATTAATGACATTCATCACAGCTTAAACATACAGTGAAAAACAAATTCTAGAAGGCATTCATAGCATCTGTTCCCCTCATCACTGCCAGATCCAGTTTTAGGGTTTTTGTTTATAACACAACAGGCCAGATGGTGGTGTCTTTCTGACCGTCCAAGTTTATTCTGAGTACACTTCATAGGTGGATGCTCGATAAGTGTTGAGAAAGATGGTAACAATCAAGTAGCCAAGTACTATGATTTAATAGCGTTAGCAAATAACATCCACTGAGTGTTTTCTTGCCTGCCAAGCTCAGTGTAATATACTTTATGCACATTTTATCATTTACTCTTCAGAAAACGGAGGTGAGGTAAGTATTATTATTCTTCCTATTGTACAGATGAAGTAAGTGAGGCTTAGTAAAGTTCATATATATATGTGTGTATACACATACACATATACATACACACACACGTATATGTATACACACAAACACACATATACGGCTGATTCATTTTGTTGTTCAGCAGAAACCAACACAACACTGTAAAGCAACTATACTCCAACAAATGTTAATTAAAAAAAAATAAAGAATGGAGTTGTCAAGTCCTCATATGGCATGTTAGTCTAAAGGTAAAATCTTTCAATTGTTGAAGAAAGTGTTAGTCGCTCAGCCGACAAACACTGATTAATTGATTAACACTGATCGTCAACTCTGCAATCCCACAGACTGTAGCCCACCAGGCTCCTCAGCCCATGGAATTCTCCAGGCATGAATACTGGAGTGGGTTGCCATTCCCTTCTCCAGGGGATCTTCCTAACTGAGGGATTGAACCCAGGTTTCCTGCTTTGCAGGCAGATTCTTTACCATCTGAGTTATGAGGGAAGCCCATTGTTCAAGAAGCAGTTAGCTAATGCCATTTAACAGTTCAGTTGTCTTCAGGCTTCTGGTCACTCTCTTAGAGATTCTGATTAACAACATGTTAAAGAAACAAGTAGCTCAGAGAGGAACCCAAACAAGGGGATTGGGTATGTGAAAGAATACTGAAAGACAAATGTAAGAATTACCCAGGGCATGAATTACCCAAATTCATGAAGAAATAGCTACCAGTTTATCTCATGTTTTAGAATTCATATTATATAAAACTTAATTATATCAAAAACTAACTCCAAGAGCAAATTTTCCTATAGAAATTCAAATTCCTATTTACATAAGCTGGCAATATGGAAAAATAAACACACAGAACATGAGGTGCTTCACACAAATATCCGCAGTCTTTACCAGATAACATTTCTTTTCAATATCTTTATATGAACAATCTTTATACCTATGGAAGTTTTGCACTGTTTTTCTTAGCACTGTTTACAGATTTCTGTTATATATTAGATGCGGTTAGTAAAGTTAATCCCCCCAAAAGAAACGTGATAAACATTTTTAAAATGCTTCAAGAAGGTTTATTTGTTTCAAGGTCAAATTGAATTAATATTTTTAAATGTCACATGTATCTACAAGTTTTAGTGACACAGAGAAAGAAGTGAAAGTCACTCAGTCATGTCAGACCGTTTGTGACCCCGTGGACTGTAGCCTGACAGGCTTCTCTGTCCATGGGGATTCTCCAGGCAAGAATACTGGAGTGGGTTGCCATGCTCTCTTCCAGGTGATCTTCCCAACCCAGGGATCAAACCCAGGTCTCCCGCATTGCAGGCAGATTCTTTACCATCTGAGCCACCAGAGAAGCCCTTTAGCGACACAAATAGGATTTTTATTGTGGATTCACTGTTTAACCTCAAAATAACTGGACTCAGTGGCATGAAACTTTAACCAAAAGGTGGTTTAAGAATTTATTTCCATTCCATTCTGATGAAGACTCTAGAGAGAGTTCCAGAGCACAGTTACTGGTCCATAAGTTAAGACAAGATTAGATGGGATGTACTAAATCACTGCAGATGATGATTGCAGCCATGGAATTCGGTTCAGTTCAGTTCGGTTCAGTCGCTCAGTCATGTCCGACTCTTTGCAACCCCATGAATCACAGCACGCCAGGCCTCCCTGTCCATCACCAACTCCCAGAGTTCACTCAGACTCACATCCATCAAGTCAGTGATGCCATTCAGCCATCTCATCCTCTGTCGTCCCCTTCTCCTCCTGCCCCCAATCCCTCCCAGCATCAGAGTCTTTTCCAATGAGTCAACTCTTTGCATGAGGTGGCAAATTAAAAGATGCTTATTCCTTGAGAGGAAAGTAATGACCAATCTAGACTGAATATTAAAAAGCAGAGACATTTCTTTGTCAACAAAGGTCTGTCTAGTCCAGGCTATGGTTTTTCCAGTAGTCATGTACGGATGTGAGAGTTGGAGTATAAAGAAAGCTGAGCGCTGAAGAATTGATGCCTTTGAACTGTGGTGTTGGAGAAGACTCTTGAGAGTCCCTTGGACTGCAAGGAGATCCAACCAGTCCATCCTAAAGGAGATCAGTCCTGAGTGTTCATTGGAAGGACTGATGTTGAAGCTGAAACTCCAACACTTTGGCCACCTTGATGAGAGGAGCTGACTCATTTGAAAAGACCCTGATGCTGTGAAAGATTGAGGGCAGGAGGAGCATGGGATGACAGAGGATAAAATGGTTGGACGGCATCACTGACTCAATGGACATGAGTTTGGGTGCACTCCGGGAGTTGGTGATGGACAGGGAGGCCTGGAGTGGTGCAGTTCATGGGGTCGCAAAGAGTCGGACACGACTGAGAGAATGAACTGAACTGAACTTGTTAAATAATTGAAAAATAATTTTTCTTTATACTTCCTAGCAAACTAGTTTATCACACCTTAATATCAAAGATTCTAGGTAACCCATCTCTCAGTGAGCAGGTAAATGAAAATGGCCTAAATAAAATTCAGCTTTAATAAACCTGAAGTCTTCTATGGAAAGGACTGATGCATAGGCAAATCTGTTCTACTGCTGTTCTACTGAATCAGGTCTAAGAGATAAGTGTATATGAAAATAAGACATATCAAGATGTCAAAACACATCAAAAGCTTGCATTTGAATTGAAACTGGGGAGTGGAGAAGGGATGGAAGACTTCAAAGGATAGCCATATTTATTCATGAGACCAAGCCAGATATTTTTTCAGCACTAAGCTGTTGCACAATTGCCCCTGCCCAACCCCAATTTCCATTTCCAAATCTATTCCTCATTTAGCAGTTTTTTAAATTAAAAAAACTTTATGATCTTATTGGACTTCCCTAGGGTGCTGGTAAAGAATGCACAGACAATGCAGGACACCCCGGTTCGATTCCTAGGTTGAGAACTTCGTTCACAAACATCCCATTAACTCAGTGTATTTATTCCTATTATAAAGTAGGTACAGATTAGAAGAATGAGTTATATGCCAGACAGGTCTTCTTTGTTAAGAAGATGGTTAAGTGAATTTGAGGTGAAGTTGGTATTTGTGGTTTACTCCAAGTTTCTATCTGGTACTGTGTAGTAAGCCCTTGTCCTAAAAAGAATTAAAAAAAAAATCTTCTGAGGAAGAAAGACATTTATACTTGAAACAACCACTAAACAATGCAAGACAGCTTATAATTAAATGTAAATTACATGGTAGAGACATCAAATGCTACAGGAATATAAGGAAATGAGAAAAAGATATTTCAGCTGTTGCGTAGGATTAAAGAAATATGCTGTAACTGGGTGGGAAACCATCAAAAGAACTTTTGGACTTCTGACTTGAATGCACCACCAGTCCAGACTCTCTCTGCCAGAGTCTGGAGTTAAAAGTTCCAGCACAGAGATCTCAGGATTAGTAGGGAGACTGCTTCCAATCCAAGTCAAAGGCTTGGGAGGGACCATGTGTCTATAGTAATTTTTGAGAAACAGGGCAAAAGATTACTCTGCGTTCCCACAATCATTAGCACCTCAAATCACAACCTGGTAACTGACTGTATCAAGTAACAGTCTATTTTTTTCCCTTGGCTTTACTGAACTATACAGTTGATTTACGATGTTGTGTTCACGTCTGCTGTACAGCAAAGCGATTCAATTAAACATATCAACTTTTTAAAATTACTTTTAAATAATTAAATATTTATTTAAATAATTTAAATATTTTAATATTATTTTCCATTATGGTTTATCACAGGACACCCTGTGCTATACAGCAGGACCCTGTTGTTTATCTGTATTATATACAAGAGTTTGCATCTGCTAATCCCGAACTCCCAATCCATCCTGAAAAGCTCAACCCCCTAAATCATATTTATCATAGGGAACCCAAATATCCAGACTCCATGATGTTCTTGTGTTTAAAAAAACACAAACACAAAAGCAGGCTCAATTCAAGTATCACCTCTTCTAATGAGTCTTTTACTGATTACAGCGCCCACCCATCCACCCCTCACTCTTAGGTGCCCTCTCTATTTCCAGCTTTTTATAATTGTTCCCAAGGGGCAAGGAAGTTACCAAATGTTGCCATTTTGTGTAACACTTCAGAGATACAGTGATGTGTCTGTTGAAAGGACTGAACTGTTTCTTTAGCTACCCCATAGATTAACTATTCAGGCCAGTGTCAATCCCACTCTTGTTTGTGCTCCAGTGACTCTTCACTCTTCACTCTAATACATACTGTATCCTAAAGTCATTTCAGATGAATTACAGACACGGTACATATTCAAATTGGTATCTGTTTGACTGTTTCCTTGTTAAGCTGGTTTCAATTCATATTGTTTGAATTCTCAAAGTCATTCAACTCAAAGTGTAGAATCATTATGTTGGAAACCATTCTGTACTAACAGTTTCACTTATTACTATTTTTTAAAAATTTGGAAAATCAAGTATGGTTTGTGCACTCATAGCAGAGAAGAGTGAATTAATTTTACAAATAGCAAGTATTCATACTTAGTATGGGCTTAGTGCTTTACATGCAAAATGCATTCCATCTTTCCAGCAAGCCCAGGAGGTAATGGAAAGTGGCAGAATATGCCTCAAATATGCCACTTTGGCACAAGGGTTATTTTGAACTAAAGCCACCTGAAAAACAGCAGGTGCCAGAAGCACAATCTTACTTCCCACTTTCTTCTGGAAAATAGGAGCTAAAACTCCCATGTGAAAGATGCTATTCCTATACTAGGAAGAAAGAAACATTCTTTACCAGAGATAAGATATAGAGGCTGGGAAAATTCTGTACAAACAGACCTTCTTAAAATAATTCTTATCATCCATGAGCCTCTCTATATATTTTAGTTACTTTTCCACAGCTTCGCCTGGAATAAAAGCATTTAGGTTTTGAATCTTCATTTCCTTATGAGTGTTCCTGTGTCACATAAAACTAATATTAAATAAATTTGTATGTTTCCCTCCTATTAATCTGTTTCATCAACTTAATTCTCAGACCCAGGGGAAGACCCTCTAAGAGGGTAGAGGGAAAGTTTTGCCTCTTACACGATAGGTTCATCTGGGAAATAAAAGGCTTGAAGTAAAGCATCTGAAATTATACAGCAGAGTCTGGTAGAGGCAGGCCATCTGTTCAGTCTCAGTAACTGCTATTCCCTACTTCATTTAATAAATTAATTCAGCAAATATCCATCAAATGCCTACTACTTAATCAAGTGTTTGTTTTAGGGATACATCAGTGACTAAAAAATCCTAACCCACATGGACCTTCCCACATGGACCTTACATTCTAGGGTAGGGAGACAGACAACAATCAACAGCATAATATATGAGAATACTATACAGTATCAAAGAAGGTGATGAGTGCTATGAAATAAACTGAGCAGAGGACAGAGGAGGAGAATCCTGGTAGGGCAGGGGGAACACTGCAATTACAAATTGCAAACAGGGTGCTCACGTGGCCTCATTGGCCTCATTGAAAAGGTCAATCTGAGCAATGACTTACAGAGCTATACTTGGGCACAATAATTTGCCAAAAAGCAGTAAAACTTGAGAATGCAGTAGAAAATAATAATTGAGAAAAGTACTTAAGTTCTTGGTTTGATTTTTTTTTAAGGTATTTGTCCCATAGTCTTATATTTCAGCTATTATTGTGTAAGTTCCTTGACTGAGATAACTGTACTCTACACATCTTCTCATCCCTCCACGGTGCTCAGAGGAGTGGCTGTCCCAGCACAGATCTACTGAAGGAATGAACAGCTAAGTGTTAGTCGCTAAGCCATGCCTGACTTGTTGAGACCCCATGGACTGTAGCCCGCCAGGCTCCTCTGTCTAGGGGATTCTCCAGGCAAGAATCCTGGAGTGGGTCGCCATGCCTTCCTCCAGGAAGAGCTAATAGAATGAGTTAAATAGATGAGAATTAAGAGAGCAGAACAAAGCAGTGATTTAATCAACAGTTACAATCATTAATAAGCAAACATAGAAACATCTAATCTGATAAACAAATTTATGAAAGAGTTTTTTTGAGGATGGTGAATGCAATCAAGATAATGGGTTTGGGTATAGAATTAGAGTCGTTCTGTAAATCTCAGAGCTGAGGGTGTTGACTGAGAAAGCGTGCCTGAGTTGGAGGTAATCTGTGGTGAATTGAAGATATAGGCCATACTTATTTATTCTGAGCCATATATGCAGTAGGTATTGGAAATAAATCATTTAATAAAACAGATAGTCCTTGAATTTATTGGCTCATATTTTTCAAAAGGATATATCTACCATCAAGAGTTGAATGAATAAAAAATATGTGATATATATGTACATATATATATATACACACACACTGGGTAGTCAGCATAAAAGAAAATGAAATTTTGCCATTTGCAACAACATGGATGGATTTGGAGGGTATTATGCTAACTGAAATAAGTCAGACAGAGAAATACAAATACTATATGATATCACTTATATGTGGGATACAAAAAATACAACAAACTAGTGAATATTACGGGAGAAGGCAATGGCACCCCACTCCAGTACTCTGGCCTGGAAAATCCCATGGATGGAGGAGCCTGGTAGGCTGCAGTCCATGGGGTCGCTAAGAGTCAGACACGACTGAGCGACTTCACTTTCACTTTTCCCTTTCATGCATTGGAGAAGGAAATGGCAATCCACTCCAGTGTTCTTGCCTGGAGAGTCCCAGGGGCGGGGGAGCCTGGTGGGCTGCCGTCTATGGGGTCACACAGAGTCAGACATGACTGAAGCAACTTAGCAGCAGCAGCAGCAGCAGTGAATATTACATCAAGAAGCAGACTCATGGATATAGAGAACAAACTCTTGGATACCAGTAGGAGGAGGGATGGACGAGGGGCATAACAGTAGTAGGGAATTAAGATGTATAAACTACTATGTATAAAGTAAGCTACAAGGATATATTGTGCAACAGGAGGAAATATAGCCAATACCTTATAACAACTATGAATGGAGTATGTGTGTGTGTTTTACTTGCTCAGTTGTGTCCAACTCTTTGCGACCCCATGGACTGCAGCCTGCCAGGCTCCTCTGTCCATGGGATTCTCCAGGCGAGAATACTGGAGTAGGTTGCCATGATCTCCTCCAGGGATCAAACTCGGGTCTCCCGCACTGCAGGCAGACTACAGTCTGAACTACCAGGGAAGTCCCATGAATGGAGTATAACCTTTAAAAAATGTGAATCATTTTATCATACCCCTGTAACTTTTTAAATATTGTACATCAACTATACTTCAATAAAAACACAAGTTCCATGGAGAAAATAAATACATAAAAAAGAGACATCCATTAAACAAAAAGTTATGTAATTATCATTGTGTTAAGTGCTGTACAGGAAGTATACAGAAAGTCAAGAGAGTAGGTAACAAGAGGACTTAACCTTCTCTGGGGTGTCGACAAGGCAAATCTGAAAACTGAAGGGCAAATTAGTGGCGTGGAGGTGGAAAAGTAGGGACTTTCTATATTCCAGGTTCTGTTTATTCATTCAATGAATGTTCATCAAGTATTATTATATTCCTGCACTATGTGCACACAGAATATACCATCTCCTTTAAAATTCACAACAGCCTGTAAGATTCCATTATCCTCATTTAAGACATGAGAAAAATAAAGCTCAGGGAGGTAAAATATTACTCAAGGTCACACAGGTTGCAAGACAGGATTTGAATCCAGATCTGTCCAAGATTTCCCCATGTCAGGTGTCAGCAACCTGTTACCAAGATCTCTGCTATTACGATAAGTTGGGATTATATATTTACTGAAAATCCACAGCCTAGGTAGGTGCTCAGATTTGAATACTTTTTGAGGCAGGACAAGGTCCGTCTAGTTAAGGCTATGATTTTTCCTGTGGTCATGTATGGATGTGAGAGTTGGACTGTGAAGAAGGCTGAGCACTGAAGAATTGATGCTTTTGAACTGTGGTGTTGGAGAAGGCTCTTGAGAGTCCCTGGGACTGCAAGGAGATCCAACCAGTCCATTCTGAAGGAGATCAGCCCTGGGATTTCTTTGGAAGGAATGATGCTAAAGCTGAAACTCCAGTACTTTGGCCACCTCATGAGAAGAGTTGACTCACTGGAAAAAACTCTGATGCTGGGAGGGATTGGGGGCAGGAGGAGAAGGGGATGACAGAGGATGAGATGGCTGGATGGCATCACTGACTCGATGGACGTGAGTCTGAGTGAACTCTGGGAGTTGGTGATGGACAGGGAGGCCTGGCGTGCTGCGATTCATGGGGTTGCAAAGAGTCGGACACGACTGAGCGACTGAACTGAACTGAACTAAACTGAGGCAGGACAGGTTGATCTGGGCCAAAATGCCCAACGACTAACCCAGCTGAATTGTCCCCATGGGATCTAACCCTTGGTCCTGCTTACCACAACAAATTTTCCTGTCCTTATTTACTTGTTTTTTTAAATTGAGGCCTTTAGACACCAGTTTCAGTGTTGCAAACAGCACTTCTCTTGTGGAGCTCAGTCTAGTGAGGACTCAGATCCATAAACAGATAGTGAACTGAAAGTTGCTCAATTGTGTCCAACTCTTTGTGACCCCATAGACCCCATTACATAGACTCCATTACAGTCCATGGAATTCTCCAGGCCAGACTACTGAAGTGGGTAGCCATTTCCTTCTCCAGGATAAATCAAATCTAAAATGTCAGATGTTATGCTAATGTTACAAAACTGTTACAGAAAGAACTGGAGCCCAGTGGAAGAAGTTCCCTGTTTTTCCTGAAGGCTTTTGAGAGGAGCTAGCCTTTGGCCAAGAGATTGGAGAGGAGCAGCAGGATGCTAGGGAAGGGAAGGAGAAAGAACAGCATCCTCTACGGGACCTGAGGAAGCCTACCATAATTTCCAAACTGAGTGTCTGGCTAAGGTGTATCAGGGTAGGTACTGCCGGGGGGTTGGCATGGGAGGAATAGCCCTATCAGCTCTTAGCAGATCACATGGCCTTGGCCCTGACTTTCTACATTGTATGGATATATAAAATGTTAACTTGTGGTCTGACCTCCCACTGGGCCATTTAAAACCTTGACCAACAAGAAGGGTCAAGTAAGAGAGAGAGAGGAAGAATTAAACTCCGAATGTATTGTGGGTACATTCAAACGTGGGTTTCCCTGGTGGCTCAGATGGTAAAGAATCTGCCTGCAATGTGGGAGACCTGGGTTTGATCCCTGGGTAGGGAAGATGCCCTGGAGGAGGGCATGGCCACTCACTTGAGTATTCTTGCCTGGAGAACCCCATGGATAGAGGAGCCTGGTGGGCTGCAGTCCATGTGGTAGCACAGAGTCAGACACAACTGAGTGACTAAACACACATTCAAATGTACACTCAAATCCTATCTCAAGGAACCTTACCTACAGACTGATTTGCTGTTTGAAAATGTGTTGACACTAATCATAAGAAGAATGCTAGCCCACGTATGGTGCTTAAAGATATTTTGAATTTACTGGTCTTTTTTTTTTTTTTTGAGGTTGGAGATAGCAAGAACCTGAAATAACGGGGTGTGCCCTAGAGTCCAAAACCAAATCTATTTACAGTAAAACCGTAATTATACATATTACTGCTTCCCTGATGGCTCAGCATTAAAGAATCTGCCTGAAATGCAGGAGACACAGGAAACTCAGGTTCAATCCCTGGATCAGGAAGATCTCCTGGAGGAAGAAACAGCAACTCACTCTAGAACTCCTGCCTGGAAAATCCCATGGACAGAGGAGCCTGGCGGGCTGCAGTTCAAAGGGTCACAAAAGAGTCAGACATGACTGAGCGTGCACACACAAAATCATATATTCTACTTCACAAGACCCACATCAACAAGCATTTGATTCAAAGAATCACCTTCATTAGCACAGATTATCACCAGCTCATCACAGATTTAGATAAGTCTAATGAACCCAATCTCTGTGTCAGTTGCAAAATTTCCCTAACAGTGGAGATTTCACTTGGCACTTGGGCCTGAGAGAGGCCTCAAAGTGGGCAATTAGCTTGTTGGGTATGTGGTACACTTTGTACCTCTCCATTACCACATCCTGCATCAGAGAAGGCCGAACACAAGAGCTTTCAATGTCAATGGCTTTTTACCATTTGAGATCTGGAAGAAGAATTTCTTAACCCATTCATTTCTACTGAAAGCTAGGGAAATGTATGACTCTCACAGGTAAGCACAAAATTTAGTTTCATGGAACAGACAGAAGGAGGTATGCTAAATTAACAGATCATCTTTTAAGGAAGAAGGGAAGAGTAAAAATCAGGAATACCTGTTACAATTTAATAGACTAAATGAGACAATAAATTATAGCTTAAATGGCTGTTGGTTATAAGCATCTCAAAATTTGTTTTTTAATTCAAAAGGTTAAGACTTCTCACATCACCTTCTAAAATTATATAAGAATCCCAATAGAAATAGGACTTACTAGATGTCAAACCCATTTTAAACGCACAGAATCATTCCCTACCCCACTCTGCCCCCAATACCAATCAGAGTCTCTGGGATACGAGAAAAGAGGTATAGAGTAGAAATTAAGAACATGAGCTTTGGACTCAGAATGCCTGATTTAAACACAGGCAAGGCAATGGCACCCCACTCCAGTGCTCTTGCCTGGAAAATCCCATGGATGCAGGAGCCTGGTAGGCTGTAGTCCATGGGGTCGCTAAGAGTCGGATATGACGGAACGACTTCAATTTCACTTTTCACTTTCATGCATTGGAGAAGGAAATGGCAACCCACTCCAGTGTTCTTGCCTGGAGAATCCCAGGGATAGGGGAGCCTGGTGGGCTGCCATCTATGGGGTCGCACAGAGTCGGACACGACTGAAGCGACTTAGCAGCAGCGGCAGCAAGCCTAAGCAACCAAGAAGTAGAACTATCTGTGACGATGACAAGGCAATGATGACGGTGGTGGTGATGGGGGTTGTGATGACTGCGGTGACTACAGCAAATAGGAAGATGGGGAGGATGATTTGGTGATCAAAGTTCAGGGCAGCCGTGTCTATGGACTGACTTATACCACTTTCCTCATAAACACTTAAGAACCGGTAATAGCGAACAAGGGATAATTTATCGTCTCTGTCCCTTCACATCTGAGGCAAAAGGCAATTTATTTTTTCATACTCTTCCCAACACTAGGTTGATGCCAAGTAAGTGTCAGTATAACCCTTATTTAAATCACTGTCTACTGCTTAGGTCCAATTTCAACAGTCTAGCTTCAGAGGAAATCTTTACTCCTGCACAGGATCTATAGAGTATTGATCAGACAGTGCCAGACTGGACCTCTCGAGCTTCTGTAGATAGATTTAATCTAATAGTGGGCTAAAGTTACAATAGTAGCTCTACAGGGATCCCTGGTCACAAATTTCAATATCCTGCATGAGGAAGCTGCACAACCATTACTGAGCTATTTCCAGTTGCCAACTGAGAATATCTAGAAAACTACCAGAAAGGAGAACAAAAACATTCAAAATTGTAGTAATTAAGAATTACAATTTTTATTGGTTCTGGCCTAAAGAGAAGTCATCTATTAATTGTAAACACAACTAACATAACTTCTCTGCTGCTGCTAAGTCACTTCAGTTGTGTCCGACTCTGTGCGACCCCATAGACGGAAGCCCACCAGGCTCCCCCATCCCTGGGATTCTCCAGGCAAGAACACTGGAGTGGGCCGCCATTTCCTTCTCCAATGCGTGAAAGGGAAAAGTGAAAGTGAAGTCACTCAGTTGTGTCCGACTCTTAGCAACCCCATGGACTGCAGTCTACCAGGCTCTGCCGTCCCTGGGATTTTCCAGGCAAGTGTACTGGAGTGGGGTGCCATTGCCTTCTTCAACATAACTTCTCAGTAGTCAGCTAACCAGAAAATCACTGTGTTATATTGTATCAGTTTATCAACATCCCAAGTTTGGGCAATTATATCTTTGACATTTTTATTCTCCATCTATAAATCATACCTCTCAGGTTAGAATAAAACCAACTTAGGCATCTTATTATGAATCAAAATAGGATAAGAATGTAACTTTGCAGAGATTAAGTAGAAATGGTCATCTCTTCATGACTCACATTACTGCATTCCAAAAATTACACAGGAGAAAAAAAATAAAGGATATCACAGCTATATTTACATAAAATACCCTATAAATGGACAAAGAAGGAGAATAAATTTATGCACGTTTTAATATAAATATATACATGAGTTGCTTGGATAATATATTTATACTTATTTGCCTCCTAGATTTCCCCATCTTCCTGTTCTATAGAACTTCAATCCCTTTACTATATCCAAAACTCACTCCATCTGCCCCAAAACCACACCCTCTTCTACCTCTTATTTATCAATGACCAATAACTTGTAGGTAGGTAGTCAGACATGAGCAGGTCTCCACCCCATCCAGGCAGGATGGGATCATCTTTCCCTCTCCACCTGGACACTGGTGACCAGAACACCACCCAGAGATTCTCTCTGTGGCCAAGGACCACGTCTAAGTTTCCAGCCATATCAGGACCAAGCAAGACTAAAACCACCAGCACAGATTGGCACAGGTACATCAAAACCTACAAGGTGACACAAAGAAAGCCAGGTTCATTATGCCACATTTGTAATAAATTAGCATTGTGGGTTTTGTC
Source organism: Bison bison bison (assembly GCF_000754665.1). Lineage (NCBI taxonomy): Eukaryota > Metazoa > Chordata > Mammalia > Artiodactyla > Bovidae > Bison > Bison bison. The sequence goes on along the minus strand of NW_011494900.1, from coordinate 1,218,517 downwards.
ACCTCCAACACTGTGGGTTTTTCTTGGATGCTTATGGGTAAGCACCTGTGCAGTAAGAACTGTTAATCACTTGTCAGTCAAAAGATGCAGAACC
>NW_011494900.1:1208110-1218323 GCF_000754665.1 Bison bison bison | reverse complement strand
CCCACCCTACTGTGGGCTGCTTCTCATTTCCAGACAGTCCGCTCTCATCTCTCATCCTTTCCGAAGAGTGTGCTTTTGCTTAATAAAACTCTTGCTACTTAAAGCAGCTCTATGTCTCTTGACTGAACTCTTTCCTTGAAGAGGGCAAGAACCGAGAAAATCACCATTCCACCACTGATATAACTACTTATTAAATAGCTAGTCCCCTCCTCCCAAGTAAACTCATACAACATGAAAATTATATCTACTAAACATTCATGGAGTTAATGTCCTTCCCTCCATCTCTAGAACTACTAACCTAGCTTATGCCTTTGTGATGTTTGTCCAAATCATAGCAGCCACCTTTAACACTCCTGGCTTCCAGTTTTGTCCTTGCTTTTTGCTCCATTCACCCTCCAGGATCTGACCTTGCCCCACCAGTACTTGGAATACTTCACGGTTCCAGAACAAACTCAAAGTCCTCAACCTGGCACACAGGGCCCCATAAATCACTCCTTGTTTATTTTGAGCTTCAGATCTTGCCAACGATCCTTTGTCACACATATCATGTGATTCCGTGCCTCAACATCTCTGCTTCTGCTAGTTCCCTCCTTCTAGAAGCTCCACCTTCTCCTCCCCCAATTCCACACTCATTCCTTAGAACTCACCTGAGATCACACCTTTCCATTCCAGGTGAGACTCACTCCCATATATATGCTGATGATGGCAATCACCACAAATTTATCTTCTAATCTATTTAAATCTCTACCTTCTAACCTCCTGATTCGAGCTTCTTCAATTTGAACTTTTAGGGGGATGAGTTTTATCCATATTATTTATTTATGTTACTATCTCCCGTATCTTGAACATAGTAGATACACTTAAGAGGTCTGTTAAGTGAATGACTGAGTGATTGATTGAGTGAATATCTTTATCAAGAACAATCATTACTGAAAAGCAAATGTAAACAAGGGAGAGAAAATGTCATTCCTCAGAATTCAGAGATGGGGTAGGGGATGGAGCCCTCTAACACAGTCCCAGGGAGTTTCACAATTAGGGCAGGTCTCACAGTCAGAGTACAAGCGCTGATTTGGAAAGTTAAGAGGCCAAGAGGAATGCCTAGGTGAGGAGATGAGACCAGCAAGACAACAGAAGGCTGCGTGGAGCACAGTCAATGCAGATCTTCCTCACAATACTTCAAGGTTTTAGCAAAATTGTCAAATTCACCTATGCTACCAGTTCTTGGATTTTTCATGAAAAACTGCTCAACTACTGGACAGCTTTGCATTCAGGTTTGAGGCCCCATGGGAGAAAGAGCACTCACAGGCAGATATAGAGGTCTGAAGGCAGGAGCATAAAGATAGGTTAGGTATGGTCTTGGCATGGGGGTCATGGCAAAAGTTAATCAATTCTCCACAGAGCAAGACAGCCCTAGTCAATAGAAATATGACAAGAAGAGAAGAGGTTGGAAGCTAGATGAATTCATATATCAATAGTAATCTTATATAGAAACAGGTTTTGGTTTGCTATGCATTTATTAATTATAGTCTGCCTTAAAAAAAAATTGATGGTGCCAAGGAAAAATAAGAAAACACAGTTATTGTTCAAAATGCATTCCATAGGTACCACAGGAGAAAAGTGAGCTTCTTAGCAGCCAGTGTGAAAAAAGAACATCATCTTTTACAGTTTGAAGTTACGTAGACAACATGAGGCTATTCTTGATACTGAAGCATCAGGTAGAAATGTTTCCTGGGTCCTGAGAGAAAAAACATCCTGAAACAATGAGCAACAGCTTTACCATAATGTTTTGGGAATATGGTACAATATCAAGAGAAATAAATGTATTTTAAAAAATAAAGAATAAATTTATTCTCTAAACAAATTTTAGAATAATGATTTAAAAGCCTCTTGCTCTTGAGCACATGGATACACTCCCTATATCAACCACAACTGATTGTTTATTTCACACCGTATACTACATCTCACATTGTATATCTCACTTCAACCTTGACGGATGACTATCAATAAAAGAAACATGTCTCATTTAAAAAAACTTTTTATTGTTCATATCCTCAGTTATCTTCAGACAACAGTTATTTAACACATGGTTAGTATCACCCTCTATGGAGGTAGCGCCTTACACTTCAAATAAGCCTCTTCCAAAGACCAGACGGTACACGCAGACTTACACAGCATTGCAAACTAATGAGAATTCAAAGAGGCACCGTGGAGCTTCTACTTGAGAAGGAACTTCCCCTTTGCATACTGAAGGGGGGTCTGGCGGTGCTTCCTTTGTCCAGAGCCGACTTCTCAAAGAAATGTTTTCACTTTGCACCCTTTGGGTTCAGTTGTTCAACTGGTTACAATTAGGTAGATTAGTAACTGGTTGAACAACTGTAACCAAAGAGAACAGATTGAAGTGTTGAGGTCTACTAGAGAGAGGTTTGCTAGAGGAGGTCAGCAGAGGTCTGTCTGTCCTCTTCAATGATTGCATGAATGGCTTGAAGCAAGACACATCCATTCAAAAGAAATTCATTAAACATTGATTCAGCATCTAATATTTGCCTGCTACTGCAAAAAGGCCCCAGGGAGCTGAGTAAACTTCAGTCCCTGAGGCCAAGCTGGGGAGGGAAAGAGAGAGAGAGAAACAGAGAAACTATATTACAGAGTAAGAAATTTAACACTTGAACATTAGCTAGGAAAAGCTGAAGGAGGAAAAATACTTCAGAATGTGAAGGAGATAACCCCCACAATGGAAAAATTTCCCATCAGAATGAGCATTCATTGTCAACACTATGTAATATATCTGGGATTCTACCTTTATTCAGTTGAACTCACACAATAGTATGTAAGCAACAAGTTAACAAGTCTTATTTTACAATACAAACAAGAAAACAAAACGAAAGCCCAGCTTTATTAATCCGAATAAAGGTCCCCAAGGCTCAGGCCACTCCCTGATATTAAATATGGATACTTCACAAAAGTTATTCTTTTAAGCACCAATTTTCATTTATTGTAATTAATGTGCCATGCTTAATGGGATTCTGGCTGTCTGCAGTAGTCACTCCATTTCCCTAATCACCAAATATTTCTGCCATGGACAGAATTCTGTATCAGGGCAGACCCAGTTAATTTGATCATAAGAATTTTGTGGATTCTTTTCTAGTTTTTCGGTATTGACTGAGAACTTCAAGAATTCTAAACACTGGTCTTGGAACTGAATAAGATCTGGAGAGAACACAGGTTAGCTCCTCCTCTCAAAGAATTCACCAATCCATTGGGTTGTTTGCAACAAACGCAATCCATTGGGTTGTTTTTCACAACCCAGTGAGATCAACAGGTGGGTATTTTCTGGTGTTCAAGAAACTAATTCTTCCCCATTGTAGTATGCATCAACAACGAACATTTACATAAAGACAGTGTAGAACACAAACCAAGACACTATAGTACATAAACAAGTTTTCAGTGGGATCCAACTCTGAGCTTAAATGACAGCTCTCATGTTTTAGACTAAGTGGCCATATAGACATAAAAGTAACACAATCCAATATATAGGTAGGATGGAGAAAATTGCACTATAGAGCCAGAACACTTAAAAAAGATTTTCTTTGAAAGATGTATGTCTTTCTATCAGATGTTTTAATTTTCTAAAGCTCTGTAGAACTTAATACTCCAACTACACATATTAGTCAAAGCTGTTTAAAACTAAGCTTCCCTTGTTTACAAAAGGCAGTTTTTATAAGACAACTATCAAGGATAAACACAAAAGGAAATGGAAACTTTTCCATTTCTAGCAATTCGCTGGAGTAAACTGGCTGTGTTTTGAATACAGCTGTTTCTGTGGGGGATTTTTCTTTCCTTTTTTTGGAATTTAATATTGACTTAGCTCTTGTGGCATGAATATAGCAAATGAAAGATTGTTCTGGGCTTGATAAGAGAGACCAGAAACAATTGCTCCCACTGGTCCTTCCCTGCCTTAATAACCAAACTCTTATCTGGGGCCTCTTAGGTAAGAGACTATCATTTGTCATGTCAAGTACACACAAACAAAATATTCTAGGACTTGTCTGCCACCGTCTTTAAACTGGGGAAGACACAGACCCAGCCAGGAGGCAGTTAAGAAGATCAAGTTGAAAGTAAGAAGGCAGGCCTCAAAAAAAAAAAAAAAGGCAGGCCTCAAATGTAAACACAGAAGAGAGTCTCTTATTCCCTACACTTCTCACTTTTCAATCATTGAAAGCTGTTTCTCACTGCATTCAATTCCTCAAAAAAGAAACCAAGACAGTTTTACCAAGACTATGATATATATCTTGTCATGTATTTGTTTTTTTGTTAATAACCATACTAATTAGATGATTTTTAACACTTAAATAAAATTAAGAAGGTGTTTCCTGCTAATTTGTCCAGAGTCTATCTGAGTTACTAGTATTTATAGCTACATTTTATCCAGTGCTTAACTTTGTGCCAGGAAGTGTACAGAGCGCTCCACATACATTATGGTATTTATTCTTCCCAACAGTTTGATAGGATAATGTTTAGCATAGGAATCCTTGGTGGGATCCACAGTTCTAAACAGTGAATTCTAGCACAAAAGTTGGTGCTCTGGAGTTAGATGATCTGTATTGCAAAGGAGTAAGGCACAACTCAGCAACGACAGTGACAACAATCTGGATCCTAGCTGCAAGAAGTTGGATAAGTGGTAAAGTAAAGAAAATAGAACTACCAGTCTCATAGGATAATTCTGGAGATTAGGCCTGATGTGTTTGCTTGAGCAGCCTATAGACCTGCACCTGACCTCTGGCACCTTTCCAATGTTATTTGATCTTTTTAAACTTGCAGAAATGACATACAGATCCTGACATCCCCAAAGACTATAGTGACTTGAAGTCTAGCCCGGTTAAGTCTCCAGGTTCCATTTATTTGGTTATGTTCTTCACCCAAGCTAACCCCTTTAGAAAAGTTCATTTCTGTTCTTTCACTTGAAACTTCTCCTGAGAAGGTGTGGCCATAGCATTTCATTGTTATTTGTGCTCCAGCTGGTTTGGCTGTTTCAGATAAGGAGGGAACTGGTTTGGATACAGGGCCCGATGGCAATCCTTCCAGCCCCTAAGCCTAAAGCTAACTAACCTGGCACAGGCCAACCTTCCTGAGCAAGACTGGGAATTCGAATAATTAAAATCTAGGATATCAGAAACAATCTGACTGGACCAAAGGACGAAAGTAATGGAAGCCCGACATTCTGGGCTCAAGTTATAAGCTATAAGGCCTAGAAATATCTCTCTAGTTCAGAAGGTGAACATAGCTCTCCCTGACCTATGTTTTCCTAGCAATATGGTTCACAGAGGTTTCAGGGAGTTCAAGTTATTTATAGACAGTGCTTCACGGTTTAGGAAGAAATGAATTCTAGAATGCACATTTGCTTATAAGACATGATTCACATTTATATAGATATTGTCAATACTATAGAGCAGAGGTAGGAATGGAAGAGTATAAAATTGTATCATAGTGAGATACAGGTCCTTTTTCTAGCTCTCTCTCCTTAAACATGTATGTATACACAGTTGATAAAAAATACTGGCTCTTAATAAACACTACAGAGTAGTTTTCTCAGAATTTAAAGAAGAGAGTATGCAAATCAGTGATGTTCAATTGTTTTCGGTTATAGATAACAGAAAACAAATTGGGTCAATCGTGATGAGAAACTTTGAACGAAACCAGTAGCACAAACATGGGTGCTGTGCTGTGCTCAGTGGCGCAGGCCTGTCTGACTCTTTGTGACCCTACGGAATGTAGCCTGCCAGGCTCCTTTGTCAATGGGATTTCCCAGGAAGAATACTGGAGTGGGTTGCCACTTCCTCCTCCAGGGGGACTTCTCAACCCAGGAAATGAACCCACGTCACCTGTACTGGCAGGTGAGTTCTTTACCTGCTGAGTCACCTGGAAGTCCAATACAAACATGGTATCCAGGCAAGTTTTATAACAGAACATTAGTCAAGACAGCAGGAACTCATAGCATGAAGTAGGCACCTCAGCTTTGTTAGATTCTTTTATATTTCTTGATAAATATTTTTGGTATGATTAGTAAAGAGCTCATTTTTAAAACCTATACACCCCCTGAGCTCTATATGTGAGCAACAACCAGAGACTGTGATATCTTCAACTAAAAACAAAAGGTTTATGTTCAGAGACAGTACATGGTAAAACAACGGGTTGATTCTATGCCTCTTCTGCAAATTCATTCTTTAATTCAAAAAACATTTGTTGAGCCACTATTCATCTAGGCACTAGGGAGAACTGGAGATGGAAAGATACAATACTTGCCTTTAAGGAGCTTGAGGTTTTATGGAAACTCATCCACAAGCTGGTCACTTCCAGATGCTGGTCTAGCTGCAGGCCCAGTAACTCTGGCCCTCAGGCCAAACCAAGCCCCTAGTCTGGTTCTGAAATAAGGTTTCATTGCACAGCCATGCTCATTCATTTATATGTCACCATGGGCTGCTTTTGTACTATGAGAGCAGATTTGAGTGGCTGTGACAGAAACGTTCTGGCCCCCCAAAACCTAAAGTATTAATTAATGTGGCTCTTTATTTTAAAAAAGTTTGCCAATCCATGGTCTCACAAAAAGCCGAATTGATCAGTTTCAATTAGACCTAATATTTTCAAACTGGGAATACTCAGATGATTACAATCACTCAGAGACTAGTGAAAAATATAAAATATTGGACATGTAACCCACATCCGGTCCGGTCACTTCATGGCAAATAGATGGGGAAACAGTGGAGACAGTGGCTGACTTTATTTTTCTGGGATCCAAAATCACTGCAGATGGTGATTGCAGCCATGAAATTAAAAGACGCTTACTCCTTGGAAGAAAAGTTATGAGCAACCTAGACAGCATGTTAAAAAGCAGAGACATTACTTTGTCAACAAAGGTCTGTCTAGTCAAGGCTATGGTTTTTCCAGTGGTCATGTATGGATGTGAGAGTTGGACTATAAAGAAAGCTGAGCACCGAAGAATTGATGCTTTTGAACTGTGGTGTTGGAGAAGACTCTTGAGAGTCCCTTGGACTGCAAGGAGATCCAACCAGTCCATCCTAAAAGAGATCAGTCCTGGGTGTTCATTGGAAGGACTGATGTTGAAGCTGAAACTCCAACACTTTGGCCACCTGATGCGAAGAGCTGACTCATTTGAAAAGACCCTGATGCTGGGAAAGATTGAGGGCAGGAGGAGAAGGGGACGACAGAGGATGAGATGGTTGGATGGCATCATCGACTCAATCGACTTGGGTTTGGGTGGACTCCAGGAGTTGGTGATGGACAGGGAGGCCTGGTGTGCTGCGGTTCATAGGGTTGCAAAGAGTCAGACACGACTGAGTGACTGAACTGACTGAACCAACATGAATTGCTTTTTAAATGATAAATATAGATTAATTTATAAACTATATATATTAATTTATAAATTATACAACCATATTCACACAATAAACATATTGAAAAAAGAGACCTGTGTTATATATGCTGGTTTAAAAAGATATTGAAGATAATTTATATGTTACAAAAACCCCAAGGTACATACAGTATTTATAGCATGTTCTTATTTATGTAAAAGAGGGGGGATTTATCTACACATACATATTTATATATTCATGGGCTATTTTGAGAAAGTTACATAAAACTGGTACAGCTTTGTACCCAAACAGAAACAACCTACTAGAAAGTTTTATTATGTTGTTAAACAGTCTGAACTAATATATCTTAGTTTTATATTTCATCTTTCATCTTAGGGGCATCCTTTGGCATCTAAAGAATCTTAGAACAGTCCACACTCCAAACACAGTTACTTATAAGAGCATGAATTATTGCTCTCTTGAGCTGTAACTCAAAAGATTTGTTAATTCACACAGCAGACCAAGAAATTCATTCTTATAGGTGAACTGAGCAGAACTCATGAAATTGATTCAAAAACTGTACCCTTACCACTGAAGAACACAGGATATATAGGAATCGAAATGGTGTCGTCTACCTGTGGCTTCAACTGGGTCTTGTATCTGTGACCTTAAGTGGAACATATCACCTAATTCTGACTAGAAAGGGAAATAACCCTGCCTCAAGAACACTGCCACATCAGCCTGGCATAAATCTTCTATTAAGACACCTATCAGAATGTCTAACGGACAGTCTACTGAGAGTTCACAGAGCTTAAGAAAAGAAGCTGGATGGCAGTTTGTACCTCCTTTAACGCAACAACTTGCATAGTGTGAAAGAAGAATGCCGCCTGCTCAGTCAGTAAACAAAGGATGCTGCAGCCATCAAGCCATTAGCCATACCCTCCCACTCCCAAACAGTGCACTCTCAGAGGCTTCAGGACGGACACCAAAGAAGACTGGCTCCCGGGACTTAAGGAGCATGTCAAAGGAATGATTTCAAAGAACCTAGACTCTTGCATTTTCCCATACAAAGAAAAGTGCTAAATTCATTAACTTGAGATGTTTGGTGTTTATTTAATTAACTAGTAATCCTGTGATGTTCCAACTACTGGTTGGTTTTTTTTTTTTTGGGGGGGGGGGGTGTTTTCTGTTGTTGTTGCAAAACTCTTACATATCCTGGCTACTCAGAACTACCTCAGAGGCTGTATCCTGGGTTTAAGTCCTTAGTATGTCCTCCAAATAAAACACAATTCTCAGCTTTTACATTGTGTATGTTTTTCAGTTGATAGAGGAAATCAGAATTCAGTCCAAAATTTGCTTTTGTTATTATATTATACCTGGCTTCACTGTGAAGAGGAGACCTATGTACTTTATTCTCTCCTAATTAATGCAGGCTAAGACAGTCACCAAAAGAACCTCATAACTAGGAAGAATCAAATGGGCTATGTTGATTCACAATGACTCATTTAAAAATCAGTGATTAATCTTGATAAAAGAGGGATTACCTAAGTTTCTCATTAATGAATGTTCCACTTACTTCAAATTAGGACATGAAAGTCACCCTGACTAAAGTTTTGAACATTGGCTCAAAATCTTTTTTTTTTATATGGATCTTCCTCTTTTTTTTTTAAATCAAGAACATCCCCAAATATATTTTCAGCAACACTAATACTGAGTCTTATCTGGTGTTGAGAAGATAGCAATTCAGTGGAAGAATCATAATATTTTAGATTTGAAAGGCACTTTTAAGAATATCTTTTTCATCTGTCACTCTACTGTAGAGGAAGAATGTTACCTGTCGTATCAGTAAGCGAAGGATGTTGCAGCCATCAAGCCATCAGTCAATGCAGCGACCCCACGGTACACCCTGAGAGGATTCAGGGTGGAGAAAACAGGATACTGGCCCTGGATAGTTAAGGGGCATATCAAAGGACTGACTGCAATTAGCCCAGACTCTGGCGTCTTCCCATACACAGAAAAGCGCTAAATTCACTAACTTGAGAAGGCTATTTTTTGTTTAGTTAACAGTAATTTTTTGATGTTCTGATCTGATGACTGTACCTTTTTTTCTTTTTCTTTTGCCAAAACTCCTATATATCCTGGCTGCTCCCTTACTTCTTCAGAGAAGTCCCTCGGAGCTATGTGAGAGGTTGTCTCCCCAGCTTAAGTTCTCAGGAAGTCTAAATAAAACATAATTCTCAATTTTTAGGTTGTGCGGTTGTTTTTTTTTCAGTTGACACTAGTCATCATTTTATACAAGAGAAACAGTAGTCCATGGATGTAAAGGAACTTGCCTCAAATGACCAAAGTAGAGAATGAACCATGATCAGAGCCTTTAACCATGATCTTTATTTAGCCTTTAATCTTCTATCCATAAACACAGGAAGAAAAATTAACACTGAAGAAAAAGTGTTTTAATACTTTTAGCTAAGCACACATTTCCTAGGAATTCTTCTCTATAAACAGAAAAATCTAAACTACTCAAAAGAATGGTACCTCTTTTGCTATAACAAATTCTTTTAAATAAATTCACAGCTGAAAGCCTAACATTGATTGCTGGTGGTTATATAAAAATAAAATTTTCTGAAAAAGAAACTAACCTTCATAGAAGTGTTAAGTAGTTAGAATAGAAAACAGGAGTCCAGAATGGCAGTGGCTAGAAGATAAAGAAGGGAAAAGCCCTGGAAAATAGAACAAAGGAAGGTCCGAGGGCGGAGTGAGGACCTCAGGTAGAACAAACAACACTCCTGCCTGGCCCAATTTACATAGGGCAGCCCCAGGGGTTGAAAAAAACATATAAAAAGAGG
>NW_011494900.1:1132346-1208010 GCF_000754665.1 Bison bison bison | reverse complement strand
TTGTAGCAAAACGTGAGAGCAGCTGAACAAAACAGTGGTCTAGAGGCAGCCCCGGGGCTCAAGGCTTTCCATCTCAGAGTAAATACTGCAACTTCCTCTTCTCCTTCACCTACTTTTGGGATAGGAGGGGTTAGGATGGCCTAGGAGAACAGAAGATGGAGAAGGCAGCTTCTCGTGGAGAACTGCAAGGTGTAGAGAGTAGCATGTTTAGCTTGGAACCCAACAACTGGTTTTTCAAAAATAAAGGAAGTCATAACTATTAGCATAATGAGAACACAACTCCCAAGCCTCAACTACTTTAGACACAGCACTGCAGGAGACCCCCTAAAGCAAATGTAGGGGGATAAGGAGGCTCCAATCCAATCCATTGTATCATGTTTACTGATCCCCTTCTGTGGGTGGGCTCAGCACGCCATTGAGAGCTTTGAGGATTACTAGGGAAAGAGAAGATGTGCCATATTTCTTTGGGAGCTTCTGATCCTAAGGAGACAGAGTAAATACGTGCATGAGAACACGTCAGAAGTATATAAACAATTACACAACGAGACAGCACACTGCAGGCTCCGGATGGAGGGAAGTGGGAAGGATCCAAGTTGAGGGCTGAGACAGGGATGAGGCAAGAAGGATTCCACGGAGAAGTCAGATGAATTTCACAGCTGTGACCAGACCTGGTTACCCAGAAAAGTACAGGAAGGGCTTATATTCAGTGGGAGGCAGGGAAGTAGGAAAACCTTAAATTATGACAACAGAATCCACAAAGGCACAAAGGTTTCTGAAGCCTCCATTGCTGTAGAGACTGCACTGTAAAATGAAATGTAGGAATTCGTGCAAAAGACAGAACTCTACAATTTGGTACATTAATAATTCAATGAGAATGTCTATTTTACCCTAATCTCTCAAAGTCTCATTAGTAACATAATTGTACCTGTTTTCAAAAAAGGAAAAAGAAGAGGAAATCTCAAGTAACAAAACAATATTTAACTTAATGTCAATATTAAAAATGAAGTAATAAGACCCAGTCAAATAACGGATTTTGCAGATAACAGCACTGTTCCTCTAAATTCTATAGATGTCATATCCTGATTAAAATTCTGGGGTAAAATATTCCATTTGTGAAGCCATAATGCTGTTTCTGAGATAAAGTAAAACTTCTCATCAATATTTATATTCTGACTATTTTGATATTAGAAATCACATATTCAAGAAAGACAAGTATGATATCACTTATATGTGGAATCTAATATATGATACAAATGAACTTATTTACAAAACAGAAGCAGCCTTACAGACATAGAAAAATCATATGGTTACCAAAGGAGAGGGTGGAGAAGGGATAAATTAGGAGTTTGGGATTAAGAGATGCAAACTACTATACACAAACTAGATAAACAAGTTCCTTGCATAGCACAGGGAACTATATTCAATGTCTTATAATAAACAATAATAGGGAAGAATATGTGAAAGACTATCTATCTATCTGAATCACTTTGCCATATATCTCAGAAACTAGCACAACGTTGTAAATTTACTTCAATAATTTTTTAAAAAGTAGAAAACTAAAAAAAGAAATTAATTAAAGAAATTTAGGTGGATGAAACTGGAGCCTATTATACAGAGTGAAGTAAGCCAGAAAGAAAAATACCAATACAGTATACTAACGCATATATATAGAATTTAGAAAGACGCTAACAATAACCCTGTATACGAGACAGCAAAAGAGACACTGATGTATAGAACAGTCTTTTGGACTCTGTGGGAGAGGGAGAGGGTGGGGAGATTTGGGAGAATGGCATTGAAATATTGTAACATGTAATATTGAAACATGATATTGTATAATATCATGTATGAAACGAGTCGCCAATCTAGGCTCAATGCATGATCCTGGATGCTTGGGGCTGGTGCACTGGGACGACCCAGAGGGAGGGTATGTGGAGGGAGGATGGAGGAGGGTTCAGGATGGGGAACACGTGTATACCTGTGGTGGATTCATGTTGATATATGGCAAAACCAATACAATATTGTAAAGTTAAAATAAAAAAAATAAAAAAGAAATTTAGGTCTTTCTGACTCTAAAACTTTTTCATTTTTTTCAATAAATAGCTATTTCAGAAAAAAAAAAAAGAGTCATATCCCACTTTCAATTAGCCTGCAAAAAAATGGGTTAACCAATAGCTCCCCAAATGGAGCACTGACGGCCATAGGCATATGGTAAAAGTTTTACATGGTATTATAATTGATACTCAGTTCAGTTCAGTTGCTTAGGCATGTCCAACTCTTTGCGACCCCATGGGCTGTAGCATGCCTGCAGGGCTCCCTGTCCATCACCAACTCCCGGAGTTTACTCAAACTCATGTCCATTGAGTCGGTGATGCCATCCAACCATCTCATCCTCTGTCGTCCCCCTCTCCTCTTGCCTTCAATCTTTCCCAGCATAGGGTCTTTTCCAGTGAGTCAGTTCTTTGCATCAGGTGGCCAAAGTATTAGAGTTTCAGCTTCAACATCAGTCCTTCCAGTGAACACTCAGGGCCGATCTCCTTCAGGATGGACTGGTTGGATCTCCTTGCAGTCCAAGGGACTCTCAAGAGTCTTCTCCAACACCACAGTTCAAAAGCATCAATTCTTCAGCGCTCAGCTTTCTTTATAGTCCAACTCTCACATCCATACGTGACCACTGGAAAAACCATAGCCTTCACTAGATGGACCTTTGTTGGCAAAGTAATGTCTCTGCTTTTTAACATCCTGTCTAGGTTGGTCATAACTTTTCTTTCAAGGAGTAAGCATCTTTTTTTATAATTGATACTAACAGTATCCTAATAAGGTGCCATAACTTACGCACATTTTACAGGCCAGGAAAACTAAGATGTAGAAAGTTGAAGTAATTTCCTCTCACTCACAGCTAGTGAAGGACAGAGACTCCAAATTATAAAGTATTAACACAGAGTTCTCTAATGCCTTCTCTAAGAGAACTGGGATGAAAAGACAGAAGAGCTCCACTTTGCTGTTCTTCTGCAGCAAGGATGAAATGTCTCTCACACTTTTCTATGACAGTTGTCTTACCGATATCTGATGTCCTTATTACTTAAGGGAATTCTTACTAATTCCATTGGAAAGTTTTCTGCATTCTGTTAGATTATACTCCCAGGAAATTCTTCTTGATAAGAAATCTTTATTTTGTCTGAGGAATTCTCATAGCTGCCCTTAGTATCACCCCTTAAATCTCTTTCTCTTGAAGCATTTATTCTCCTTTAAAAATAACTAATAGGTTCATTCATCTATTTAGCCAGGCTGTAAATACTCTTTAGTTGCATATTTCAGGTCTTTCATCATACTTTCTTTTGCTCTTTCTACTCCCTTCAAATTGCCTGCAAATTTTTTTTTCCACTAAGACTGAGTTGCTATGCTCAAGATTCTGACTAAAAGCTGGTTGGAATCACAATCAGAATAGAATGACAATCATTTCCTACAACCTATCTACACTTCCTTTTTAAAAAAAATAAATAAATAAATACAGCTTTGTTCTCTTACATTCATCATTTTCAGTGCTGAATTATTCCAGGGATTTTTAACTGATAGTATATCATCAATACATTATTTTCCTTCTTTTGTACCTTGTGGATATATTATTTGTTGTTGGTATCTCAATCAGGGAGACTAGTTGAAGGGGATACTTATACAGCTTATGTAATATTGAAGTTTTATTGTTAGCAATTCTCATGAAATTTTCTTGGGCAAGGAAGAAGAAAAAGCCAAATGATATATTGTGGATTTTACTTATCCATGCACTCTTTCATCAGCTCTCATATTTGACTGTAATTTCCTTCCTCAATTACATTATCATGATCAAGTACTTTTTTTTTTTTTTTTTCAGGAGTTTATCAGAGTTCCCTCCAGTGACTTTGAATTTGACTTCTGCTACTTGGACATGCCCTGATAACATTCAGATAAGATAAAAACTGATCATTTTTTTCTACTGCTTTTAGGGTAAGGGGCTTCCAGGTGACACTAATGGTAAAGAATCTAGCTGCCAGTGCAGGAGATATAAGAGACTCGAGGTTGATCCCTGAATCAGGAAGATTCCCTGGAGGAAGGTGTGGCAACCCACTTCAGTATTCTTGTCTAGAGAATTCCAAGGAAAGAGAAGCCTGGTGGGCTACAGTCCACAGGATTGCAGAGTTGGACATGACTGAAGCGACTCAGCACGCATGTATGCAAATCATCCCAGGCAGGCTCATAAGCAAAGGACAACAATGCCTTATTATCTCCAGCTTCATCTATTTCTACCATATTCATCCTCTTTCCATAATCTCACAATCTTATTCTGTCTTTCTGGTCTGTTTGTCTTTCTGGTCTGTTTGATTTCATTCTATCTGTTTGTCTCTTAATATCTTTCTCTCAGTCTTCACATATTAGAGAACTTCATTGATACAAATATAGACATAATTGCTAACTTTTGCATATGTAAGTTGTTTTTATGAAAACCAGAAATTTTAATGTTGCCAGTTAAAACCCTACTAATGTCACCAAAGATTTATGCCAGGATTACTAGTCTACAGAATTCATCCTGCCCAAAAAGTAATGATAAAAACTGATACATATTCTGTCTGATGAGCTTTAATAAGCTATTTTAAAAATATAATAGGACTATGATGTATTTGTTATATGGTTGTTAATACAGTAAATTTAACTCTCAAAGAACTGTACATAAAAATAATATCATAATTATTGAAACTAGAAAACAAGTTTTGTGCAAGGGCCTAAGATTTATGCTCTGTATTTAATTATAGATAAAAAAAACAAAGATGATAATTTCTTAGTTTGTGGGTGACAGTTCAGCATTAACATTTTACTATACATGGTGGAATATTTAGTGATTCAAGTTATTTATCTGTAAATTTAAATTGTAAGTGGTCTGGCATACATATTGTCATTTTAGCCTCAGACCTTCTATGACATAAGCATATGTTTTAGGAACAAATGATAAAGTTATAATAGCATGTTTAAATTAAACTAATAGGAAAAAATGATTAATGAACATTTGAGAAACTACACAACTTTGCTAGCAATAAGGACAAATGTAAATAATTAAAACATAATGACAGATGTCTCACCTAACAGTCAAAATTTTTAAAGTCTGATAAAATCATGAAAACAATGCTGAAAACAGTTAACACTCATGCTGATTACCAGAGAATAAACTTGCAGCTATTTCATGGAATAACTGTATTATTCAGGGAATTCCGTAATCCTATTTATCCTAAGGTCCAGCAATTCCACTTCTGGTTATGTATTTCAAAGAAGCTCTCCAAATGTGCACAAGCAAATATAACACTGATGTTCACTGAAGTGTTTAGTCATTTGTTTATTCATTTCCCAAATATTCATTGAGGGCACAATTCTATTTTCTTGGGATTAACTCTGAGACTGAAACAGACGATCCTCCCTGTTCTCATTGGTATGTTCTAGGATACTGTTTTTTATTCTAAAATGTTTTAAAGGATCTAAATAACCACCAGTAAGGCAACCAAATCAATAAAGAAGTGTATAGTCAAAAAATGGAAAAAATACTGCTGAGTAAAAAAACGTGTTACAGAATGCTACTTGCATGGTACGTAATTTGTGTAAAAATTAAAGCCACATTAAACTTCATACAATATTCTGGATGTGTATATGTGTGTGTGTGTAAAAGCAATATAAAAATGAGTGATTTCATGATAGTGACACAGGAGGGAAGGGGGCAAGGCACACACACCCTTTGGAAGAATGACTTAGCCATAGGACACAACATAAACTGGTAGAACTAACTAGGTCCAAGACGGCGGGAAACCGGACGGCCAGTAGACCTTCAGCCTCACTATATGGTCATGGTAATACATTAGCTAAATGACATAACCACCAGTGCCATGACAGCTCTAAGGCTGCCCATCAAAGATCATAAATGGACACTGGCTCAATTTCTGGAACTCTCTCTTTTCCAAAACAGAATAATACATTAGCCTACGCAGTTACCCAGCCCATAAAAACTAACCACCCCGCATTTTGGGGCCTCTTGCCTTCTCAGATAGCCCATTCTCCATCTGTGGAGTGTGTTTGTCTCTAAATAAATTCACTTCTTACCTATCACTTGTCTCTCACTGAATTCTTTCTGCCATGAGACATCAAGACGTCATTAAGGACTTCATTAAGTCCTAAGATCAGGTGTGCGATCTCAAAAATTATGAGTCTGTGGGTTCAAATGCCAATCTGGGTTTTGGCTGGGTTTGAGTCCTGGCACATGGGTTCATGGAGAAGGAAATGGCAACCCACTCCAGTATTCTTGCCTGGAGAATTCCATGGACAGAGAAGCCTGGTGGGCTATAGTCCATGGGATCACAGAGTCGGACACAACTGAGTGACTAACAGACATGGGTTCAAGTCTGAATCTAAGTTGCATGGTTTCAATAGTGGTTGACTGCATATGGGAAATGGGATCAGGATACAGAATAAAAAGGATTTTAATTTTATCTATAATTTTTAAATATAAAATAAATATGACAAAATAGTAAAAATTTTATTCTAATTGGCCTGCATGTAAGCTTATACTGAATTTTGAATTTTTAATATTTTTAAAACTGCCTATGGTATCCATAAAATTATTTTTAATAACTGTTCATAAGCACATTTTTATAATTTGTAAAAGCACTTGTCTACCAATAACATGACTAATTATTTTATTACAGGGTGATTGAAAGCTTACAGTATAAACAGAGCATAATGAATCAAGATAAATTTATAAGAACTAATTATTACACAATCAAAACAATTAAATACAAATTAGTAATACACAGTAGTATTTTTTTTTAAACTACATGATGAGAAAAACCTTACCAAAAAAGACACAGTGGAAACAACTCATTAGGTATTCACCAGGAATTCTGCTTCACTTAGCATCTAACATCTTTGAAAACCATGGAAATAGAAGGACATGTTAAAGGTTCAGTCTTAGCCCTGAATAATAAGTTTACTGAATTAACCTAGTGGACCACATTTAAATGATTATTTCCCAGAGCTCCCTTCATAGCTCAGTAGGTAAAGAACCCTCCTGCAATGCAGGAGACCCTGGTTTGATTCCTGGGTGGGGAAGAGCCACTGAAGAAGAATAATACCCACTCCAGTATTCTTGGGCTTCTCTTGAGGCTAAGCTGGTAGTAAAGAATCCACCTGCAATGCAGGAGACCTGGGTTCGATCCCTGAGTTGGGAAGATTCCCTAGGGAAGGGAAAGGCCACCCACTCCAGTATTCTGGTCTGGAGAATGCCATGGACTGTACAGTCTTTGAGGTCGCAAAAGAGAACACAACTGAGCAACTTTCACTTTTCACCAGGGCTATAGAACCATTTACTTAGATTCTAATAATTCCTATAAAAGATCTATATGAATCATACTTACTAGACAGTGTGACCTTGGGAAAGACACTTAAACTGTCCATGCAGTCAATTTTTCATCTGTAAATATGTGGCCAATAACAGTAGCCATCTAAAAGGGTCTCTTGTTATTTGCTGTATCAAGCACTTGCACTGGATTTCAATGTGCCATATACTGACACAAAATTAGTGCTGTTTACTTTAAAATATATATATTTTTTAATGCTTTCAGTAATGAGCAAAAACATATTTACAAGAGTTTGTACATTTTTGAGTTAAAATATGACGACCCCAAAATACCATCTTAGAGATGGGAGTAATCTGCGTGCTGTCCGTTAAGTCCATAAGCAAGCTAATCCAGAAACCGTTCTCATTGCCTTTAGATTGAGACCATCTATTTGCCCTACGTATTTTTTTAATAACTAATCTAATACGTTTTTATAAAAATCTTTAACTCTATCACAGCACATTCCGTGTCACAAAAAGGACATCAGGAGCCACTTTACATGTAAATTTTTATGTCATCTTAGAATAGATCTGAGGAGTAAATCTTTAAAATACAAACATCTCAATATCTTCATGATGTCATTAGAATCTAGGGGAAAAAACTATTTGATTCAGCAATTTCAAATCATCAACATTCATGCAAACCACACAACACTAATAATAAACAAAATCTTATTTATTCAAACACAGCGTAACTTAGAATTGTGTAGCTACTAAGCATATACGAGAAACTCCATGAAACCACAGCCAGGTCGGCTCTAACTCTGTACTGGTTTTGCTATCATGAAGTCAAGCATGGCATTATCAAGCACAGACAAAAATTTAGCCAGGAAAAGGGTGTGAGAGAGAAAACCTTTCATCTTCATTCCCATTATCACTGCCAAGCATGAATCATGGGTGATACAAAAAAATGATACAAATGAACTTATATACAAAATAGACTCCCAGACACAAAAAACAAGCATACGGTTACCAAAGGGGAAAAGGTTGGGGAGAACAAAGTTAGGAGTTTGAGATTAACATATACACACTATTATATATAAAATAGATAACCAACAGGGACCTACTATATAGCATACAGCACATGGGAGCTATATTCAATATTCTGTAATAACCTATAAGGGAAAGGAATCTTAAAAAAAATACATATAGAGATATGTAACTGAATCACTTTGCTGTACACCTAAAACTAATACAACACTGTAGATTAACCATACTCTAAAAAAATACTAATCATAATAAAATAAAGCTCACTCCCAGGCCCCAGTGATGACTGTGTCACTGACGGAGAACTAGAGGAAATGTTCCCACCATCATTCTCTCCCTGCTGAATCACATTAATTGACCCCGTTTCGGTGTCCTCCCAGCATCAAGCCTTCATCCACTTCATGGGAGCTTTCCTGCCTCAGGGACTGGTAACCCCAGTGAAGAGCTGAGAAGAGTTAGAGGAACTGATGTAAATCAACATCATATCACATGACTCACTGTCACCCTATCATTATTTTATACAAATGTCTTTTGCTTGTTGTTCTTGTTCAGTCGCTAAGTCATGTCCAACCCTACGACCCCATGGACTGAAGCACTCCAGGCTTCCCAGTCCTTTGCTATCTCCCAGAGTTTGCTTTTGTTTGTAAATAACATAAGAATTGAATTCCACATGCAAGATAAAGACACCACCATGATTTTAGAACGACATCTAACATTTCTGAAGTAATAAAAATAACTAGCCTTTCCAGAAAAATTAAGTGATTAAAAATTTACATATGCAATAGGAAATTATGGAAAACTATGCAAAATAATAGCATGGCTATTCAACATCCATGATTATATTAAATCGAGGCTAGTTCTTTAGCTGTGTGTTCACTTCATTAAGACATTTAAGGCCTCAGATAGTTGCAATGATTGGAAGCATTCTAGTTTGTTTCCATTGCAGCTAACACTGATAATCCCTTGACAAAAGTAACAACAAAACCAATAGCAGTGATAACAGCTGCCTCAGACCGTAAAGAATCTGCCTGCGATGCAGGAGACCCAGGTTCGATCCCTGGATCAGGAAGATCCCCTGGAGAAGGAAATGGCAACCTACTCTAGTATTCTTGCCTGGAAAATCCCACAGACGAAGGAGCCTGGGGGGTTACACCCCATGGGGTCACAAAGAGGTGGACATGCCTGAGCAACACCACTTTCACTTTTCATTTTCATACATACTGTACTCTAGAATAGCATGTTGTTCTAAGCTTTTTACACATATGAACTCATTCAATCTGCCAACAGCCCTACTTTTACCATTCCATTTTGCAGTTGCAGAAACTAAAGTAAATTCAGTTACTGATTCTAAATCAGTGGGTTATAACTTTAGTGTACATAAGAATCTTCCAACGACCCTGTGAAAAATTTACAAGTTTTCTGACCATTCCTACACCCTGCTCTGATTCAGTTCAGTTGGCTAGGGGTAGATAACCAAAAATCTAATGTCACAAGCTGCATTCTCAAGTGGTCTGAGGACCGACTTTGGAAAACACTAAATTCTTCCCAGGGATATTTCCAGTTACCTTTAAGGACTCTCTGGTGATATTTAGGTCCTTGTCTTTATGATTCTGAACACTCTATATCCATTCATTTCATAGTAAGAATATTTATTTTAATCTCAATGATTTTGATTCTCTATTTCCAGCTAAAGTTTAATCAAAAGAAACTAATATGTTTACAGCTTAATTATGTCAGCTTGAATTAAAGCCACAGCACTGCCTCTGAGCAGCCACATTACTCTTTTCACAACAAATCTGTCACAGGCTGGTGAACACCTTTCTTAATTTTTGGAAAAAACCTCCAAAGGAAAATTCTCTAGAATCCCTCCATAAATGTTTAAGATGTCTGCTTAAGTAAGGATTATAGCTCTCAGAGACATATATGAGAAATGAAAAATTTCTGAAGAATGCTCAGCTATGCTTTCAGTTTTTAGCACAAACACAGAAAATAACATATATCAGCACGATTTGCTTTCCTCAGGTGCCTTGGAAGAGGAAGATTTGTGGGCTTCTACGGTAGAACTAGAAGCTCAGAGTCACACACACGTCGTCAGAATACAGGCTGTTAGAAAGACCTTCAGTTGTTCCTGACTAAACAAAACATTTCATTTTCTTATTTACACAAAGATAAGAGAATAGTTTTCTATTGTGAAAAGGGAAATAAGTTATTGTTTTCTGCATCCAGAGCTATAGACTCACTGGCTTTCAAGACAGATTGCAAATGTCCTTCAAATTGTAGTAATTTCAAAAGCTGTAAATGATGATAAAAGAGAAGCACAGTCATCAGACTTTGGGAGAAAAATGGTTCTTGAAAAAAGTTCTGGTATGTTTTTGAAAAGATGTGAAATTGAAGTACCCAAAAGGCACCTGCTCTCTGTTTTATAACTAAAGCAATTCACTTGCGGATCTTAAAAACCATCCTCTTGTTTCGAGTCTTGTGTAGGGAGCTATGGAACGAGCTCATGCTGAACTGGGGCGTGAATGGGATACCTTCTGAATTATGTCATGGACCAAAATGAATATCTACCCAAAACAATGGGATTCGTCTATACATGTAGCCGCTGGTGTGCTAGTAAATATATGTTTATCTCAGGGGGCGGGGGAAACCCTGATTTGTAGGCTTTGGGAATTTCTATTGTATAATTTCTCTTGTCTGATTTCCACTGTGGCCGCTAAATGGAGAGCTGAAAAGAGATACTCAGTATCACTATATATAATAGTGTTTCCACCGCACAGATACATTCATTTAACCTCAAGAACATTACTGCTGCGCAGTCACTAAGTTGTGTCTGACTCTTCAATCCTATGAACTGTAGCCCACTAAGCTCCTCTGTCCATGGGATTTCCAGGGCAAGAATATTGGAATGGGTTGCCATTTCTTTCTCCAAAGGATCTTCCTGACCCACAGATTGAACCCATGTCCCCTGCATTGGCAAGTGGATTCTTTACTTCTGAAGCCACCTGGGAAGTCTCAACTTCAAGAGCATAGGTAATAATAGTAAGTTCAGTTCAGTTCAGTCTCTCAGTCGTATCCGACTCTTTGTGACCCCATGGACTGCAGCACGCCAGGCTTCCCTGTCCATCACCAACTCCCGGAGCTTGCTCAAACTCATGTCCATCAAGTCGGTGATGCCATCCAGCCATCTCATCCTCTGTCGTCCCCTTCTCCTCCTGTCTTCAATCCTTCCCAGCATCAGGGTCTTTTCCAATGAGTCAGTTCTTTGCATCAGGTGGCCAAAGTATTGGAGTTTCAGCTTCAGCATCAGTCCTTCCAATGAATATTCAGGACTTATTTCCTTCAGGATGGACTGGTTTGATCTCCTTGAAGTTCAAGGGACTCTCGAGAGTTTTCTCCAACACCACAGTTCAAAAGAATCAACAAGTAAAATGTAGTAAAATAATTATCAAGCAATGAGCTTTGGATAGAGACACCTTTGCTTTTCGTATTATTCATTCAATTAAGGTTTATATAATTTAATAATGACTATGCCTAACAACTGGCTTTCAAAATCCCTGGAAATGTAACAGTTGGCTCTCATGATCTGGAACCAACTCGCCCAGCCTATTATTACAAACCTTAAGTAAACCTTCCATGTACTGATCCATTATTATATATAGCCATTGATGAATGAAATTTCTAATTTATATAAAATGTAAGGAAGTAAAATTTCTTTTAGTAGCAAGTGTTACCTTCTAAGCACACACTGTTTAAATAATATAATTCAATATGTACATAATTTTAAGAATGAAAGCACAATACAATTTCAGTGTTAAGAAAAGGTTGAAAGATCATCTGGTTCAACTTCCCCTTAGATTCATGATGAAGTGTACTGAGGGTACCAGCCTTGCTCCTTCTGCTTTTCTAAAATTACCACTCCATGCAAAGGGTCACATTCAATTCAAAATTCCCTTGCGTATTCCTCAAGGACATTCAGAATTTTATCGAACCAACTCTATTGTTTCCCCATGGCCACTGTATCTAACACACCACATCAGTGGCCTTCTCATTATCTTCTGTAAACACCATGTTTGTTTAAAATATTTATTTATATGGCTGCAGTGGGTCTTAGTTACGGCACATGGGATGTTCAGTTGTGGCATGTGGGATCGAACCAGGTCCCCTACCATGGGAGCACAGGGTCTTAGCCACTGGACCGCCACGGAAGTCTCTGTAAATCACGCTGACGTCTTTTCAGCTCTGGCACAGATTCATTTATGTGCAGTTTTCAGTCTGGAGTTTTCATTTTAGAAGAAAACGGTGGGCTAGTTACGTGCTTGTTATAAATGCTCATTTCAACTACAGAATCAGAATATCTGAGCAGTGGAATCTAGAAATCTGTTTTTTTAAACAAGGAATTCAGGCATCTCAAGGTTCAAGATCAACTTATTTCCTAGTATTAGCTAAATTTTAAGGTGAGACTAAGAGAACACTAGTAGTTCAGCCATATGAAACCATAAACAGTTATAACTCAGTGAGTTAAGTGCTACAGCATAAAAGTGTTCAGGATAAACATTAAAAAAGGAAAATTATGAAACAAGCTACAGATTGAGAGAAAACATTTACAAAAGACACATATGATAAAGGACTGTAATCCAAAATATACAAAGAAATCTTAAAACTGAAATAACCTTACTGAAGAAAATGGGCCAAAGACCTTATCAAACACCTTCCCAAAGAAGATATACAAATGGGAAATAAGCATATGAGAAGATGCTTCACATCATATGCCATTAGGGAAATGCAAACTAGAAAAATGAGAGATTGCTACACATCTATTAAAAGGGCCAAAGTCCTGAAACTGATAATACCAAACAGTGCTGTGGAGCAAAAGAGCTCTCATTCATTGATGATGGGAATGCAAAATGGTACAGTTACTTTGAAGAAGAGCAACTACGCATACCTTTACCAGACAATTCAGTAATCATACTTCTTAATGTTTATCCAAAGAGTTGAGAACTTATATGTTTATACAAAAACCTCCACATAGATTATTTATAGGAGCTTTATTCATAATTTTAAAAACTTGAAAGCAACTAAGGTGACCTTCAGTAAGTGAATGGATAAATAAAACTGTGGTACATTCAGATGGTGGACTATTATTCAGAACTAAAAAGAAATGAGCTATGAAGCCATGAAAAGACAAGGAGAAACCATAAATCCACATTACTAAGTGAAACGGGCCAATCTTAAAAGGCTATATGCTGTTTGATTCCAAGTACATGCATTTGGGAAAAGGCAAAGCTATGGAAAGAGTTTAAAAAAAAACAAATCAGAGTTTGCCGAGAGTTGCAGTTAGGCAAGAAGGAATGGATAGGCATAACACAGAGGATTTTTAAGGGCAGTGAAAATACTCTGTAAAATACTGTAATGGTGTATACATGTAATTACTCATCTGTCCAAACTGATAGAATGCACTATTCAGAGTGAAACCTAAGGTAAACTATGGATTTTAAGTGAAAATATTGTTGAAATACAGGTTCATCCATTGTATTGAACAAACTTGTCACTCTGGTGAGGGATGTTGATAATGGGGGAAGGTTTGCATGTATGTGGGTAGAGGTACAAGGGCAATCTCTGCATCTTCATCTCAATTTTACTACAAACCTAAAGCAGCTCATAAAACAAAAACAATGTCTTTTGAAAGAGACAGACAGTAATAAATGGTGATCAATAAAGGCAGGCTTCTTCACACAAGAGGTGTGGGCTAAGCCAGTTCTTGTTAAAGGTATGGGCTAAGCTAAGAAGTTGTTCCATTTTGTTGCTTCTCAAGATTCAAGAGTAAGAGTGGCTGAAAATTAACTGCATAAAGCCTGAATAAGCTTGGCCTTCTCTAAAACAGACTTTACCCTTTTGGATAAAAATTACATGGGCTCCATACAAATGCAGATTCCTAAGCATTGTCCTCTTGTATGAAAGATTCTGATTTATCAGAAAAGAGCACAGAAGCCAGTAGTTTTAACTTAAAAGTAATTGCTATGGGAGCGAGGGGTACAGGAAGGTCTTATAAGGACTGTGCCATCATCAGAATTGTTTTAAACTAAAATTTCTAAAACTTTATAGTTCAGCACTCAATGAATCCTACCTGATTATTACAGACAACAGGGACCTCTTCTCTCTTTTATATGTTATTGGACTTAAGAGTTTGAATTCTACAATATTTACTTATTTCCCATGTGTTCTTCCTTTTGGTCTAACGCCAGCTTATAGGAATAGATCCTTGCAGGCACAGGCACACAGATACACAAAAAGTAACCATAGATTAAATAGCTCTAAAAACTCTCAGTACCGAAAACCTGGTTTTTAGATGCATTCATTAGGAACATAATAATAAAAGCTAACATTTAATGAGTGTTTATTATGTGGTGGGTGCTATTAGTAGTACCTTATGTGTATTAATTCATTTAATCATCTCAACAGTCTTATGAGATAGGTACCAGTATTTATCGCCACTTCACAGATGAGAAAACTGAGGCTCAGTAATTTTCCAATGTAGATGGGCTTCAGATTTCATGACTTCTTTTGCCAAGCTATAATGCCTTCTGCTCCTGTATTCCACTAAAAATGCTGTTTTAAACACTGAATATATAAAGAAACTATGATAAAATTATATACCATAATAACTATTATTAAATAATTAGAATCCTCCATAAAATATATGTAACCACTGTAAACTCTAGTCACGTCTGACTCTCTGTGACCCTCGTGAAATTCTCCAGGCTAGAGTACTGGCACCCCACTCCAGTACTCTTGCCTGGAAAATCCCATGGATGGAGGAGCCTGGAAGGCTGCAGTCCATGGGGTCGCTGAGGGTCTGACACGACTGAGCGACTTCACTTTCACTTTTCACTTTCATGCATTGGAGAAGGAAATGGCAACCCACTCCAGTGTTCTTGCCTGGAGAATCCCAGGGATGGGGGAGCCTGGTGGGCTGCCGTCTATGGGGTCGCACAGAGTCGGACAAGACTGAAGTGACTTGGCAGCAGCAGCAGCAGAATACTGGAGTAGGTAGCCTTTCCTTTCTCCAGGGAATCTTCCCAACCCAGGGATCAAACCAAGGTCTCCCGCATTGCAGGCAGATTCTTTATCAGCTGAGCCACAAGGGAAGCCCAAGAATACTGGAGTGGGTAGCCTATCCCTTCTCCAGTGGTTCTTCCTGATCCAGGAATCAAACTGGGGTCTCCTGAATTCCAGGCAGACTCTTTACCAGCTGAGCTACCAGGGAAGCCCCTAAACTCTAAAGCAGTCAGAAATACTGTAAAAATTCTGAATTTTTACTGTAAAAGATGCTTAGCTCTGCACCTGCCAGCTATGCATAACCGACTCCTACTTTCTGAATTACAAACCTCCTGTGTGCCTTCACATTCGCAATGCAAGCCACACATCAGGAGAGGTGCACCCAAGGGAGCAGCAGCAGAGGTAACAATAGTACATCATTGCCTATGGCAAGCCTGGCCTTCTCACAGTCTAGTGAGGGGGTGTGCAGTTTGAATATCACTTAATGCATCATGATCTTTGTTCCCCAAATACATACTCCCTTTTGGATAACAAAACAGCAGAAGACATTATTCAGAGTAATAAAATAGGTTCTAATACTCCCATATGCTATCATTTATCTTCATTCAATCACAAGCATTTCTGTTTAATCTATTGCTTGAAATAAAATGCCAATAAGGCAAGAAAATGTGGCTCTAGGACAATGCCAGAAAATGGTCTTCATTTCTCTTCTTTTGACATAAATAAGGTGCTTTTGATCATATAAATAAGGGAGAAATGTAGACATCTCTAATAGAAGATGTGCAAAATTACATACATCTTGAGGGTGAATAACCTGAATTTAAAAAAATAATTTAGGGTGAAAAAAGTCAAAGCACATTGCAATTAAAAGTCTAATCTTTTGAACTTGATTTCAAATATTCTAGGACGTTAAAAATACTCATCATTACAAAAATTTCCCTTTTTATTTCAATAGTTTTTTTTTTTCTCAGTTCAGCTGTTCCCTTAATTCTAACCCTGTACATGTTTCCATAATAGTTCTATTTACTCTGGACTTCTTGCTTCTCTAAAAATTGATTTTGGGCGCTGGTTGCTATCTACCAGCAATCTAGGTAGAATAGAATACTCTGTCTCAGGATATATTAAATATGCCTTATTGGGGTTCATCAATTTTAACTTATATAATCATTAATAGGTATAAAAAGCTCCTAGGAAAGATTCATAATGAGAAATGCCTTTACATATTGAATACGTAAGCTTCTCACTGTCCAGCACATTACTAAGCATATAACTACTTGAATCTAATTAAGGTCATACATTCACTCTTATGTACTGAAAGCTCTCGTTTCTGAAAGTACATAGTAGCAACTCAATACATACACACAGAATGAACAGCCTTAGCCTTTACCGTTGCCTTATGACTCTGGAAGTCGTAGAAAAGGATGTGAATAATGTTTTTATTGTTCACAGTTGCCTCACTATTACCTAGTCACAGTTCAGACTCCTTTAAAAACTAGTCATCTTTGTAATATGTTTTCAAAGCTGATCAGGATGTGACCCAGCACTGTGCCAAATGCAGAGGACACTGAGGTCACATCACAGCCAAACCTAGTTTCCATCCCGCAGAAAGTGGTAGCTGAGTGGGAGAACAGGAAGAGAGTCACTGCATACATCTTTGATGTTCTTAGGTGATAGAGAGGAAATCGTAAAACACAAGCAGATGTGAGGTTTCCAAGGACAGTTAAATTCCATAATTTAAGCTGGGAAGTAAAGCCCAATGCTATAAAAGAACAATATCACATAGGAATAGGGAATGTCAATTCTACGAATCACGGTAAATTTGACATGGTCAAGTAGGAGATGGCAAGAGTGATGATCATCAACATATTAGGAATCAGTGAACTAAAATGGACATGAATGGGAGAATTTAATTTAGATGACTATTATATTTACTACTGTAGGCAAGAATCCCTTAGAATAAATGGAGTAGCACTCAGAGTCAACAAAAGAGTTCAAAATGCAGTGCTTGGGTGCAATATCAAAACTGACAGAATAATCTCAGTTTGTTTTCAAGGCAAACCACTCAGCATCAGACTAATCCAAGTCTATGGACCAACCACTGATGCTGAAGAAGTTAGCATTGAATGGTTCTATGAAGACCTACAAAACCTTCTAGAACTAACACCAAAAAAGATGTCCTTTTCATCCTAGGAGATTGGAATGCAAAATTAGGAAGCCAAAAGTCATCTGGAATAACAGACAAGTTTGGCCTTGGAGAACAAAATGAAGCAGAGGTACCACACTGGTCATAGAAAACATTCTTTTCCAACAACATAAGAGACGACTCTCCATCAACAGATGGTCAATAACTGATTTCAGATTGATTATGTTCTTTGCAGCCAAAGATGGAGAAGCTCTATATAGTTGTAAAAACAAGATCGGGAGCTGACTGTCGCTCAGATCATTAGCTCCATTCAGGTATGGATGGCCTAGGTCACTTGGCCATTCAGGTATGACCTAAATCAAATTCCTTATGATTATACAGTAGAAGTGACAAACAGATTCAAGGGATTAGATCTGGTAGACAGAGTGCCTGGAGAACTATGGATGGTAGTTCAAAACACCGTGCAGGAGGGCAGTGACCAAAGCTATCCCAAAGAAAAAGAAATGCAAGAAGGCAAAATGGTTGTCTGAGGAGGCTTTACAAATAGCTGAGCAAAGAAGAGAAGTGAAAGGCAAGGGAGAAGGAGGGAGATATACCCAACCATGCAGGGTTCCAGAGTAAAGCAAGGTGTCATAAGAAGGCCTTCTTCAAATGAATAGTGCCAAGAAACAGAGGAAAACAACAGAATGGGAAAGACTAGAGATATGTTCAAGAAAACTGGCCATATCAAGGGAATATTTCATGCAAGGATGGGCATGATAAAGGACAGAAATGGTATGGACCTAACAGAAGCAGAGGAGAATAAGAAGAGGTGGCAAGAACACACAGAAGAACTATACAAAAAAATGTCTTAATGACCCAGATAACCACGATGGTGTGGTCACTCACCTAGAGCAGGATATTCTGGAGTGTGAAGTCAAGTGGGTCTTAGGAAGCATTACTATGAACAAAGCTAGTGGAGGTGATGGAATTCCAGCTGAGCTATTTCAAATCCTAAAAGATGACAATGGTAAAGTGCTGCACTCAATTCATCAGCAAATTTGGGAAACTCAGCAGTGGCCACAGGGCTGGAAAAGGTCAGTTTGTTTTCATTCAAATCGCAAAGAAGGGCAATGCCAAATAATGTTCAAAGTACTGTACAATTGAACTCATTTCACATGCTAGCAAGGTTATGCTCAAATTCTTCAAGCTAGGCTACAGCAGTATTGAGCCGAGAACTTCCAGATGTATAAGCTGGGTTTTGAAGAGGCAGAAGAACCAGAGATCAAATTGCCAATATACAATGGATTGTGGAGAAAGCAAGGGAGTTTCAGAAAAGCATCTAATTCTGTGTCATTGACTATGCTAACGTATTTGAGGGTAAATCTCAAAAAACTGTGGAAAATTCTTAAAGACATGGGAATACTAGATCACCTTACCTGTCTCCTGAGAAATCTGTATGCAGGCTAAGAAGAAACAGTTTGAACCAGATATGAAATAATGGACCAGTTCAAAGTTGGGAAAGGAGTATGTCAAGACTATGTATTGTCACCCTGCTTATTTAACTTATATGCAGAGTACATCATGCAAAATACTAGGCTAGATGAATCACAAGCCAGAATCAAGACTGCTGGGAGAAATATCAACAACCTCAGATGTGCAGATAATACTACTCTAATGGCAGAAACCAGAGAGGAACTAAAGAGCCTCTTGATGAGGGTAAAAGAGTGAAAAAGATGGATTGAAAACCAACATTAAAAAAAGAAAACTAGGATCATAGTGTTTGGTCCCAACACTTCATGGCAAATAGAAGGAGAAAAAGTGGGAGCAGTGGCAGGTTTTATTTTCTTGGGCTCCAAAATCACTGTGGACTGTGACTGCATCCATGAAAAGACACTTGCTCCTTGGAAGAAAAGCTGTGATGAACCTAGACAGCATATTAAAAATCAGAGACCTTACTTTGCCAACAAAGGTTCATACAGACGAAGTTATGGTTTTTCTAGTAGTCGTGTATGGACGTGAGAGCTGGACCATAAAGAAGGCTGAATGCCAAAGAATTGATGCTTTTGAGCTGTGGTGTTAAAGACGACTCTTTTGAGAATCCCTTGGACTGCAAGGAGATCAAACCAGTCAATCCTAAAGGAAATCAACCTGAATCACCACTGGAAGAACTGTAGCTGAAGTTGAAGCTCCAATACTTGATGTGAAGAGCTGACTCATTGAAAAATTTCTGATGCAGGGAAAGACTGCAAGCAAAAAGAGAAGAGGACAGCAGAGGATGAGATGGTTCGACAGCACCACTGACCCAGCAAACATGAATTTGAGCAAACTCTGGGAGAAAGTAGAGGACAGAGGAGCCTGGCATGCTACCTGGCATGCTATACTATAGCCCATGAGGTCACAAAAAGTCAGACAGGACTTAGCGACTGAACAACAATAATAAAACATCAGCTTAAATCTCCTGGGTTCTCCTGTTTTCCCATGACCACCTGTGTGAATGTGGGCATATTACTTAAATATCTAAACATGTGTTCCTACCCTTACAAGAAGAGGAAAGTAAATACCTCATAGAGTGTTGTGAAGACTAAATGTGATATTGTTCATACAGAATTTAATCCAGAGCTGAGCCCAAAATAAATACTGGATAAATATGGACCATTATTACATTCCTAGGAAATATCTCTTAACTAATTTGGATAAATAAAGATGTAGGAATCCCATAGAGAGGAAAATAAAAGTTCTGATGTATAAGACTTACTATTTACATGTTAATAGGTATAGATGACTGGGGTATAGATGCATTGTTCTTTGCAGGACATACATGAGTGTATTTGAGCAATATGCTTTATGCTAGATTCAAAATACCCATGTGAGTTGTCATAGTGGAAAATATTCGAACACTTCCTTTGAAGACGCATTTTGAGATCCACTTAAGTAACTGTTCAAAATAATATTGCATGCATTTGACATGGTAGCTAAGTTTGGAAAAGTGCTTTCAGGGAAAGCAAAAGCCACTGATTAACTTTTCTTCTTGCAGTTAGTTCTAAAATCCATGTCATAGAGTATACCATCAGGTTTTGTCTTTTGCTTTCATCTCATCTAGCATAAAGTCATAGATTTAAAGGAGCACCCTCCCAGCCATGCTTTTTAAGTTCCTTTAGTCCTTGTGTGTGTGCGCACTAAGTTGCTTCAGTCATGTAGTCCAACAGGCTCCTCTGTCCACAGGATTCTCCAGGCAAGAGTGAAGTAGGTTGCTATGCTCTCCTCCAGGGGATCTTACCAACTCAGGGATTGAACCTGCATCTCTTATGTCTCCTGAACTTGCAGGTGGGTTCTTTACCACGAGCGCCACCTGGGAAGCCCCACTTTAGACCTCACTGGGAATTTTAAAAAAAGCTCAAGGGACAGGGAAACAGGCGATAACATTTGATTATCCTTGAGCCTTCTAAGACCCACCTGAATATGGCTCCAGAGTAGCTTGTTGGATGAGTTTCCCAGCTAATTAATCCTGGAGGTAGCAGGCTGGGATGTTACAATCCCCTAGGATGGAGGTTTCTATATTTGGAAAATCCCAAACATCAGTGGCTACTTCAAGGATTATTTAGACATAGGAAATCAATCTATAGAATATAAAATTTCAGGATCACTTCATCAAGAAGATTTCAATTATTCTCATAGAGTGAGGAAAGATGATTTAAAGAAGACAGGAAACTGAATGGATGTTGGTTAGAAAGTAAATATCTTCGTTCATCTGTATTTGGTTACACACATAATTAAAGGGGGCTTCCTTGGTGGCTCAGACAGTAAAGAATCTGCCTGCAATGCAGGAGACCCAGGTTCGATCCCTGAGTCGGGAATATCCCCTGGAGAAGGGAATGGCCATCCACTCCAGTATTCTTGCCTGGAGAATCCCATGAACAGTGGAGCCCGGCAGGCTACACAGTCCATGGCATTGTAGAGTCAGACAGGACTGAGGGACTAAGCACACACACACATACATAATTAAAAGTGCAAATTTTGAAGCCAGGAGGTCAGTGGATACCCTAAATGGCTTGGGGGCGTATGTCTGTTTTCTAACCCTCTTTCTCTGGCAGTGGATGTGAGTGTGCCATCAGGTAGTGACGTAGGGACGTGCTAGCCACATCACAACATTTCTCATATTGGGGAGAATCTGTCTGAATGCCGAGGACTGCTAGAATTCACTGCACAAACACAGCTATATTCTTGGAACTTTAGTGCACTTGAGGTTGTGTTTTTGCTGAAGAGCAATAAAAATATATTATGCTATTATAATAAATACCTCTTACCAAGTAGAGTTTAAAAAGCTGAGTCAAACTCACATCAAACCTAGCACTGGTTCTTGTTACTCTTGTCACATTGGGCATTTTTGAGTCTCATTTTCTCATCCCTATAATTGGATACTCAATAACAGCTGTCTTAAAAATCTTAATGATACTTTAGGAATATGACTACCTCTCCAAGACTTTTCCTGCTGCCCTTCCTCTGTCATCATCACCTTTGTATACATTGTTCCTGGAATTTACCTTCTCACCTGGTTGGTCTGGTGGAATAAATACCCATTTACACATCCCCACTTCAGGCAGAGCTGCTCAGTCATCCCTTTGGACCAGTGTGAACTCTCACACAGTTGGTAGCTTTTGCATTTTCCACTCTGTTTAACAATCACTTGTTTCTTTCCCAAAGTTTTGTTTGCATCTGGACTAGAAGGGCTGGTCCATATCGTGGAGCAGTGTCTTAGTCACGAATGGGCCATGCCCACCACATCGACACCCTGTAGATATTCGATGCTCAGTGATTATCTGCTGAATTGTTTTTTGTTTTTGTTTTTAAAGACACATCAAGAACTCTTGAAATGTTAAGAAGTAAGAGTAAGCAAAACAGCAAAAATCACTTTCTGGAGGAGTTAAGATTCATTGCCCAAAACAGGAGATATTCACTTGGGAGAAAACTCTTCTTGTCAGCTTGCAAATATGACAATTATGATCAATAAGATACAGTGCATGTAAAATTGATATACAGCCCTGGTTCTCTGTCAGTGGTAACAATAAATCTAATTGTAAATGTTATTTGAGAAAGAAGTTGACATTTACATGATAAGTGTTTAAATCATGAAGAGTTATATTGTCTTAATTTTCACTGGGAACTTTTGGATTCAGGAAACAATTATATACTTCCAGAAACATCAAAGTTAGTTGTTTTTTAAATTTTATATCACTATCCATCTATCTAAATCTATAATACAGTCCCTAAAAGACTTCTTTATTTAGAAACAGGAAGATTTTGATTAGAATTCACTTCCAACCCAAGAGCATCTTAGTAAACTTCTCCGAATCTCCATAAAATGGTTAAGACCATCCTAAAGTCTCCTAACAAGGATTAAATGAAATAATTCATTAAAAGGCAACTAGCATTCCCTTCTTCCTACCCACACCTATTCTTCAAAAATACCTTATATCTAAAATTAATGTTTTTTCAACAAATACTTTATAAGTTAAATGCTATTAAATGTTAAATGCTTCTTACATTCCCAATGCTTCCATTTTTAAAATGAATTTCAGACATTAGATGATATGGGGACACAGTAATCATATTTATCTTTTATCCAATTTTTATATGAATCATAGCTTGAAATACATTGTCATAAGCACACAATCTACCTACAGAACACAGCATCATTTTATTTATCAATTCAATGTTGATGTAAATTTAGCTAAAGGAAAAAACATGCAAGACAAATAATATAACTTTTCAATGATATGAAGATAAAATTATCTTTACTCATAAAGACACATACGTAACCTCATATATAAATAAAATAAATTTTGATTATAGATCATTTATATCACTATATAATATCAATTCATTAATCAATTAATTTAACAAATGTATTGAATATCTGGAAAGTGAAAAGGCTCGCTTTTCAACATTCAAAAAATGAAGATATTGGCATCCAGTCCCATCACTTCAGGGCAAACAGATGGGGAAACAATGGAAACAGGGACAGACTTTATTTTCTTGGGCTCCAAAATCACTGCAGATGATGAGTGCAGCCATGAAATTAAAAGATGCTTTGCTACTTGGAAGAAAAGCTATGACAAACCTAGATGGTATATTAAACAGCAGAGACATTACTTCGCCAACAAAGGCCCACATAGTCAAACCTATGGTTCTTCCAGTAGTCATATATGGATATGAGAGTTGGACCATAAAGAAGGCTGAATGCCAAAGAATTGATGCTTTTGAGCTGTGGTGTTGGAGAAGATTCTGGAGAGTCCCTTGGACTGCAGGAGATCCAACCAGTCAATCCTGAAGGAAATAAGTACTGAATATTCACTGGAAGGATTGATGCTGCAGCTGAAGCTCCAATACTTCAGCCACCTGATGCAAAGAGCCAACTCATTAGAAAAGACCCTGATGCTGGGAAAGATTGAAGGTAGGAAGAGAAAGAGATGACAGAGGATGAGATGGTTGGATGGCATCACTGACTCAAGGGACCTGAGTTTGGGCAAGCTCATGGTGAAGGACTGGGAAGCATGGTGTGCTGCAGTCCATGGGGTTGCAAAGTTGGACATGATTGAGCAACTGAACAACAACCCTGAGTGTCTGCTGTATCCCAGGAAATGAGCCAATAACTGATAAATAAAGATGAACAAAACTCGTTCTCATCCCCATGGAATCGATCAACCAGTGAAAGAGGAAGATAAGACATAAGGCAACGAGTAATGTGTGATAAATGCCATCATGATGTGTGATAAATGCCATCATGGAGGGTTCAAGAAAATAACTGATAAGATACTAAAAGTAGTTCTACAATTTTAGAGTTGTTCTTTCCTAAAATGATCTTTGCTGACTTTACTGAGATTAATCCAAAAATTGTCCTTTGACATTTTTGCTTAGGGACACCTATTTAGGGGGCATCCAAAGCAAAACAAAGCATTCTACCCTAGGGTCAAGCAGTCCAATAATGCTGGAAATGAACAATGAAACATAATTCACAAGTCTCAGCTCCTATCAACTTAAATGGAAATAGACAGGTGGTTGAGCATATGTTGATTTCTTAAAATCGGAAATACTCTCCCAGCTATATGCCTCAGGCAAAATAAAATGTGCAGGCTTGTTTATTCACTTATATTAAAAGGAAGTTTCCATCTGATGTTTGATTACATTCCTGAAGAAAAGAAAAAAAAATACTAATGAGACAATTACAATTCCTCTTTCCTCAGGAGCAAAGATTTCGGGATCTACCCAAGTCAGAAAACTTGCTTCAAATCAGTTGTTAGAAAATAAACAAACAAACTAAAAGGAAAAGAAGTCAGGTTGGGATCCTGGAATAGCTATTAACTGAATAGATAGAGCATGGGTCCCACAGCCTGCTGAAAGTCCTGGCTCTGTTATCAACTAGTTATGTTAAGCTGGAAAAGCTTCTTAATCTCTTTGAGTCTCATTCACTCATCAGTAACACGGAATTAAATAAGACCTAGTCACAGAGTTGAGAATTAAGAGAATAATGTATCCTATGTATCTGGCTTATAGTAGGTTCTCAATATCTGATAGCTAACAACAACTACAGCATCAACAATAATACCCTGGAAAGAAGAGGAGTGAAAAGAAAGTGAAAGTGTTAAGCCGCTCAGTCGTGTCTGACTCTTTGCAACCCCATGGACTGTAGCCCACTAGGCTCCTCTGTCTATGGAATTCTCCAGGCAAGAAGACTGGAGTGGGCTGCCATTCCCATCTCCATGGGATCTTCCTGACCCAGGGATCAAACCCGGGTCTCCCGCTCTGCAGGCAGATTGTTTACTGCCTGAGCCACCAAGGAAGCCCATCTGACCTATATTAGGCTCTTCATATCTGGTAGCTATTAACAACATCAACAATAATACACTGGAAAGAAGAAAAGAAACAGCAATTTAAAAGACTACCATTAGCTCCATTGAAGTAGAATCTTTGTATAATTTCTTCTTTTTACTTTGTCCTCACAGATGTAAGCAATTAATAATAGCATTTCACTAGGCATTGAGTCAATTTATATTGGTATTGTAGGTCTTATTTCACTTAATCCATAGTCAATGACTCCATTATCCTCATATGATAGACGGGAAACTGATGCAGAGACACATGAAGTGCCTTGTCCAAGATCCCACGGTTTGTGATAGATGAAACTAGAACTTGAGTCTAGATCTATGCTATGCTACGCTAAGTCACTTCAGTCATGTCCGACTCTGTGCGACCCCATAGACGGCGGCCCACCAGGCTCCCCCGTCCCTGGGATTCTCCAGGCAAGAACACTGGAGTGGGTTGCCATTTCCTTCTCCAATGCATGAAAGGGAAAAGTGAAAGTGAAGTCGCTCAGTCGTGTCCGACTCTTAGTGACCCCATGGACTGCAAGCCTTCCAGGCTCCTCCGTCCATGGGATTTTCCAAGCAAGAGTACTGGAGTGGGGTGCCATCCTGACTCAAATTCATGTTAAAATCAACATGCTATAAAATGTAATACAATAAAAAGCATGATATAATTAATATGCTCTCACCCTCTTCTTCTGCCCTCACCAATGTAATCTGAAAAAAAAAAAGGTTTTGGTTTGATTTCAAGATTATTAACCCAGAGAATTTCCTGGCAGTCCAGTGGTTAGGACTCTGTGCTTTCACTGCTGTGGCCCAAGTTCAAGAGTTCAGTCCCAGGTGAGAGAACTGTTAATAAGATCCTGCAAGCTGTGCAGCACAGTCAAAAACAAAAATAAACAACAGCAAAGTTACTAACTGAAATTTCCCCACAGCATTTTTCCTGGGAGGCCCAAAGGAGAAAACTTTCTACTCCAACATTTCTCTTTCCCTTTCTCCTATTTGAAGTACTCAAATGCACTATGATAAGAAGCTTTACACTGAACCTCGTGGGGCACAAACAAGCTGTTCTTTCTGCACGTGGTACCACAGATTAACACCTTGCTGTTGGTGTCATCATATAGCTGGGTTTTCTGAATCATTTGGCCCCCAGTTTTCATACTCAGACTGTTATTAATAGTGTTATTATAGATTACTAACACTTTGGGGGGAAAAGACCACCTGGGACAAATATAGTACAGTATAATATATACAAGGTTTTAAAATTCCAACTAAAAATCATAATTTACTTAAAAATAATTTTAATATATAGTAGAAGTATATGAAACTTTGCTATGTATTTTCCAAGTCTCTTGTAAATGTGTTATCATACTTTCATAATTTTTAAAAATGCAGAAAAACATGACCTCACTTGGCAAATCATAAATAGGAAACCTAATATGTCACTGAATTTTTTAAATCAGTATTTAAAAATGCAAAGGTCAAGAATCACAAGCCTATACCACATATGTTTACTAGCAAAATCACTAATACAGTGATTTATGTGTTTTTTTCCCTCCGTTTTTACACTAGGAAAATACATATGAAGGCAAATGTGGAAAATTCAATATATCTCACATTCTTCAGAGGGATGTAGTATCCGAATAGTTTGTTTCCTTATATAAGTCTACCTAATATAATCAAAATAAAATAAGGAGTATTTGGACATCTAAAATTCTGTAGATATACCACACTACACAGATACAATTTTAACAGGAAAAGTACAAGAAGAGTTATTCTTCAAAGTAAGCAAGTCATAATTCAATTAATAATTTAGCATCTTATAAAGGCCTTAGAAAAAATAAGTTGCATAAAGCAGAAAAACATAACAAAAGTTCTGGGAAAAAGATACAGCATTAAATGTTAATTAATGCATTTTTAGATCATGAACAACTTGCTGATGGAACAGGAGGAAAATACAGCATGAACTAGATCATTATTTGAGGTTATTGCAATATTCAGAATAAATATGGTAAAGTCACTGACACAAAATTACTTGTATTTCAAGCCAATACATATAATATTAATAGAATACTTAGCAAAAATCACATAACTATCATTAATTAGTTGTTCTCATCACTTCCTATTTGGAGATTGTCTATAGTGCCCTGGGAGAGGTTCTCATTGAGAAGAGAGGTTACATGTCTGGAAAGTGGAGATATGAGTTGAGTTTCACTTCAATGCAAATTTTGGCCTCTATTTTTTTAATTAAAAATCAATCCCCAGCATCTATGGAAAACTGGCAGTATTTTTTTAAAGTTGAATTTATTCATATCCTGTAAAATTGGAATTTAACTCCTAGTTAATGCAACAAAAATATGTACATATTTTATCCAAAGGGTATGAACTAGAATGTTTATAGCAGCAGTATGTGTGATAGTCCCAAGTCTATAAACTATGCAAATGTCATCAACAACAGAGTAAACGATAGTCTATTTCCATAATAGAAATGAGTGACTGTACAAACTAATGTGGAACAAAAGGAGGCAGTTACAAAACCAAGTATATATTGCATGGTTCCATCTACAAAAAGTACAAAAAGAGGCAAAATTAGTCTATTCTGTTGAAACCGAGGATAGAGACCACCGGTGAAAGAGGAAGTAGTAACTGGAAGAGAGAAGGAAAGGAGATTAGAGTAAGGGCTGGAGACTTTCCCCCTTCTATTTCTTAATCTGAGATCTGGTTACATAAGCAAGGAAGTTCAAGTTGCTAGATACTTAAAATGTGTATAATTTTAGCATAGCACATAGATTATGCTATCATACACAGTTCAAAGAAAAATGAATCCTGACAGGAAATAAATGAGTTTCTAGGAGGTATAATGACACTGTGATGCTTTTTCTAAATCCAGACGGCAGCCAATGAATTTAGGAAAGAAAATAAGATCAGAAGATTTAGAACAGATCTTACATTTACAAAGCACTGCACCTGAAAAGGAGAAGGCAATGGCACCCCACTCCAGTACTCTTGCCTGGAAAATGCCATGGATGGAGGAGCCTGGTAGGTTGCAGACCATGGGGTCACAAAGAGTCA
This sequence comes from Bison bison bison, assembly GCF_000754665.1. NCBI lineage: Eukaryota > Metazoa > Chordata > Mammalia > Artiodactyla > Bovidae > Bison > Bison bison. The sequence continues at coordinate 1,179,506 of NW_011494900.1, read as the reverse complement.
GACACGACTGAGCGACTTCACTTTCACTCTTCCCTTTCACGCATTGGAGAAGGAAATGGCAACCCATTCCAGTGTTCTTGTCTGGAGAATCCCAGGGACGGGGGAGCCTGGTGGGCCGCCGTCTATGGGGTCGCACAGAGTCGGACACGACTGAAGCGACCTAGCAGCACCTAAAAATACCAAGTGTATTTTTCAGGTCTTCACTACGTCTTACAGAGGCCATTTACCTCCTGTAAAATTCTTTTTCAGAAAAAGAGTATCATCATTGATCCTGGAGTAATATTTGTGTATATATACAGATTTATATATATATATATACACACACACACAGATTGTATATAGAGAGATACAAATACATATCCTAATATTACCTTAGAATGATCTGCTTCATTCTATTATAGTCTGGTTTTGGACTAAAAATTCAACTTTGGAGAAAGTAACTTTATATACAACATTGTGTGCAAGTCTACTTAGTAGGTACTTGAAATTCTGGGAGGTTTGTTAACTTGAACAATGTACAGGTTTGATGAAAATATGGGCTTGTCAAAAGATCAGGTTCCAGTACAATCACTTCTAATCTGATTTTTAGCTACTTGGTCATTGTAAAAGGGATTATACTGTTGACTCCTCATCAAAACCCTTCTCTTTTTTGGCACATGCCATATTTCATTTCCCAGTCTCTCTTACAATTAGGTATAATCACATGATAGATTTTTATCCAGACCCCTTTGTGCTTTTTCCCTTCTGGCTGTCTGAAATGGTAATGTCTCCAAGGTCAACCTTGGAAATCAGGTATTAAAGATGGTAAAGCCTCCACCAGTCTAGTCCCTGGACTTCCCTGGGTGGCTCAGATAATAAAGATTCAATTCCTGGGTTGGGAAGATTCCCTGGAGAAGGAAATAGTAACCCACTCCAGTACTCTTGCTTAGAGAATCCCATGGACAGAGGAGCCTGGCAGGCTACAGTCCATGGGGTCACCAAGAGTCAGACATGATTGAGCAACTAACACTGTCAGCCAAGTCCCTAAATGACTGGAGAGATGAAGTCATGACTTAATCTCTTGTGTTTGAGCCTCTGTATATTTCTGCTGCAAACATCAGCCAACCCTAAATCACATACACTGGTAATATACTTCAGGGCTTCAAAATAAAATTTGTTAATTATTTATGTGTGGTAGAGTTCTGTGTCTTCTCTACCCTGATGGAGGAGTGGGCGATATCTTAACAAAGACAGTGCACTAATGTGATATGCATTAATATAAACTATCAGAAAATACTATGAACTATCAATTTTATCAGAAGACACTATGTCTTATATTTATTCCATTCTAAATAAGGATGAGGTTGGAGCATTGCTCTAGGGATACACAATAAAAAGGAGATTCTGTGTGGAATGTAAGCCCCACCAAGTAGAAAAACAAAGGAATGCTTTGCAAGACTTTTCTAGATTCTAGACTATTCATATCCTACCATAAGAAAAACAGAATTATGTCTGGTAATGTCCAGTAACTACAGAAGTACCCTTTCAGATATAGTGGGGAATAATGGCCAGATTCTCAATGGAGGGAAAAAGAAGTAGCTACCTTGCAAGCATGAACAGAAGCAAAGTTAATGACAAGAAATTTACTTCTTCAGATGAGAGACAGAAAACATTGGACTTTATGTCCTCTACAAACTAATGGAAAATACCAATATTTACTTCTCTGGGCATGGGGGCACTGCCATGAGACCAATTCACTATGCCCTGTGCGTGCTAAGTTGCTTCAGTTGTGTCTGACTCTTTTTGACCCTATGGCTCTGCCCTCGGGATTCTCTAGGCAAAAATACTGGAGTGGGTTGCCATGCCCTCCTCCAGGAGATCTTTCCAACCTAGGGATCAAACCCACATCTCTTACATCTCCGGCATTGGCAGGTGGGCTGTTTACCACTAAAGCCACCTGGGAAGCCCATGCCCATGTGTGTGTGCTAAGTTGCTTCAGCTGTGTCTGACTCTTTGTGACCCTATGGACTATAGCCCACCAGGCTCCTCTGTCCATGGGATTCTCCAGGCAAGAACACTGGAGTGGGTTGCCATTTCCTCCTCCAATGCATGAAAGTGAAAAGTCAAAGTGAAATCGCTGAGTTGTGTCTGACTCCTAGTGACCCCATGGACTGCAGCCTACCAGGCTCCTCCATCCATGGGATTTTCCAGGCAAGAGTACTGGAGTGGGGTGCCATTGCCATACCCCATGAGACCTATTCAAAGATCAAACATCTTCATAATGCAGTCTTTCATACACAATTGCAGTTGAAGCCCCCAAACAGAAGGTTGATTTTTAAGCCCTCAGATGGCTAAAACCAGAAATCCTTCATCTTCACACCCCTAGCACTTAGGACAATACTGATACATAAGAAGCACTCCAAAGATTATGGAATGAACAGATTCGAAGCCAGTCAAACATTTAGAGTGAAATTTGCTCTACTATATAGTTTCTAACTATATATTAGTATTTAGTATATTTGACTATGTATATTTGACATAGTATATTTGACCATGCCAAAGCCTTTGACTGTGTGGATCACAAGAAACTGGAAAATTCTGAAAGAGATGGGAATACCAGACCACCTGATCTACCTCTTCAGAAATTTGTATGCAGGTCAGGAAGCAACAGTTAGAACTGGACATGGAACTACAGACTGGTTCCAAATAGGAAAAGGAGTTCGTCAAGGCTGTATATTGTCACCCTGTTTATTTAACTTACATGCAGGGTACATCATGAGAAACGCCGGACTGGAAGAAGCACAAGCTGGAATCAAGATTGCTGGGAGAAATATCAATAACCTCAGATATGCAGATGACACCACCCTTATGGCAGAAAGTGAAAAGGAACTCAAAAGCCTCTTGATGAAAGTGAAAGTGGAGAGTGAAAAAGTTGGCTTAAAGCTCAACACTCAGAACACTAAGATCATGGCATCCGGTCCCACCACTTCACGGGAAATAGATGGAGAAACAGTGGAAACAGTGTCAGACGTTATTTTTCTGGGCTCCAAAATCACTGCAGATGGTGACTGCAGCCATGAAATTAAAAGACGCTCACTCCTTGGAAGGAAAGTTATGACCAACCTAGATAGCATATTCAAAAGCAGAGACATGACTTTGCCAACAAAAGTTCGTCTACTCAAGGCTATGGTTTTTCCTGTGGTCATGTATGGATGTGAGAGTTGGACTGTGAAGAAGGCTGAGGGCCAAAGAATTGATGCTTTTGAACTGTGGTGTTAGAGAAGACTCTTGAGAGTGCCTTGGACTGCAAGGAGATCCAACCGGTCCATTCTGAAGGAGATCAGCCCTGGGATTTCTTTGGAAGGAATGATGCTAAAGCTGAAACTCCAGTACTTTGGCCACCTCATGCGAAGAGTTGACTCATTGGAAAAGACTGTGATGCTGGGAGGGGTTGGGGGCAGGAGGAGAAGGGGACGACAGAGGATGAGATGGCTGGATGGCATCACTGACTCGATGGACGGGAGTCTCAGTGAACTCCGGGAGTTGGTGATGGACAGGGAGGCCTGGCGTGCTGCAATTCATGGGGTCGCAAAGAGTCGGACACGACTGAGCGACTGATCTGATCTGATAGTTTCTAATCCAAGTGATATCACAAACCAAGTATTGTAATCTGTCTTCAGTTAAAGTCGAACAAATGAGCGGGAGCACAGAGGAAAGAAGTAAAAGTCCTTACCATTGAGGAAAGAAGCAGAGTAAGAAGCAAGGGTGGAGCTCTAATAGGTGCAATGGTTGATAAAGCCTAGATAACAAGAGGTAGCATTCTGGCTGTGTACAAATTCTATTTCTGCCTCAAAACCAGGGGAATTAAAACACAGTATACAGATATTTTGTTTAATAATATTAGCTACTGGTTGAGATAGGCACATTGCTTTTCCAGTTTTAAAAATACTACTACTCTGATTACAAACTTTTATTTTCAGACTCTATTTACACATCCATGGAAGAGTGGATAATTGAAATATTTATCATTTAAACTAGCTACAACTCTGAGATCTATCTATCAAGCTATTTCAGACCACAGGGGGAATGGAGGTGGCCATTAATTAGAGAGTTACCTCATTCTTCTCTTTCATTTCTGTGTCAGCTATAAATTTCTACCAACTCTGTGTGTTTGGTATTTTCTGCTGCTTTCAGAGTTTAATGTCCACTCTGCTCGATAAAAGCAGGATCATTTTGAACTAAAGATCAGAGAGGCTCCAGTTCAATGATTTTAGTCACGTGCCACAGAGGCTTTGTGTGAAATATGCTAGACCATTTGTCTATGAAACAAAGGAGGTCTTGACAGTGCATAAGAGAATAACTTGTCACTAATCTACATTTACTGGAGAAGGCAATGGCAACCCACTCCAGTGTTCTTGCCTGGAGAATCCCAGGGACGGGGGAGCCTGGTGGGCTGCCGTCTACGGGGTCGCACAGAGTGGGACACAACTGAAGCGACTTAGCAGCAGCAGCAGCAATCTACATTTAGCTTGTTTCTTTTTTGGCATTAGACCCTTAACATAATTATATACAGGTAATATCATCTGATTTTGTATTTGAAAACACTCATTCGTTTTTCTCATCACCAATCATGGACACTAGACACAGAAACCTATTTTTCCTAGTAAATTGGCTGTTGAGATATATTGCTTTTCATCTCTCATCAGCTAATTGTTTTTCCAATCTCATCAACTTTACCTCTGACATATGACTGTGGCAGATACTATTGTCTACACATCCAAACCCAGTCTCCACTTCATTGTCATTTATACAAGCCCAACTCTTCACCCTAAAATAAGTCCAGTTAAAAGCACAAGCTCTTCAGTCTCCCTTGAGATCCAAGCCCAGGATTCCCAGGAAGCCTGACTTCCCTGATACACACGCCACCCCTTCCTGCTTCCCATCTATTTCTTTTCTTTGCTCAGAATGAGGGTGCAATGCAGTAGTCCATACCACATGTGATCATGAAAGGACAAGCAGAGGATGAGATAATGTGCTAAGGATGGCTGAGAAGAGCATAAAGGAAAGCATGCATTTGAAGCATGCATTTGAAGACATCACAGGACCACTGTGCTAGCCCTGGGCTGCTACCTCCAGCATCCTTTGTACCAGACAAACTCTTAGATGGTTAAACTGCTGTTAGTTTACTGTTACCCAGAGCTGACTGCATTCCCACCTGATAAAAAAGACTCTAATCTTTTTTTAAGTAAAGACTTCCTAGCACACATATACTTTTAAAACTTGAGTATTTGAAAACAGTTGGTGCCAGACTATCATAATTCAAGTGATTGCCTTCTTCCTAGTGTTCTATTTGGACACATTCATTTAGCTTTTTAGAGTTAATGTTTCCTTCAGTCATATTCTTTGCCTACTAGACATTTTTAAAGTAAATATAAACAAATTACCTATCTTAGAAATTGCAAAAAAAAAAAAAAGCAGAAATATTGGTAAGTCATCTAATTCATTTCTTGCTTCCTTTCCTAAATGATTAATTCTTTTGGTGTAAAATACATTATAATTGAATGCAGTTTCTACTGTATTTTATGCACACTGTCATGCTAATGTGTACAAAAGGTTTTGTCTATCATGACTTTATCAAATAAATCCCAATCCTTGCCGCTGCAAACGCTGACAGACTGAATAAAATCGCTGACAATTTCCAAAATCTGTCCACAGAGATCACTGCTAGGCAAACATTATTGCAAGTCCTGGTGGGTAAGCTAATGCTTTCATATTTGCTTTCTTAATTTCAAAATAGTAATTATGTATTATTAAATTATATCTGGCATCCCCTGTAATTTTCTGTACTCACTGTACAGTGTGAATTTCAATAAAATTCAATCTCTTTCTGCCTGTAGTTTTATGTAAGGCTTAAAAATAAACCCATCAACTAACCCATCCTTCTTTGAAATCCTGCACCTTAATCTATGCTCATATCCTTAGTGAAAGCCATATTTTTATGATTTTATTGATTATAAAATTGCACAGTGTATTTCAAATGCCAAGGAAGGGTTGGGGTGGTGGTGGAGAGAGAATGAACACAAAGAGGCAGAATTTCTCCCTACCAAAAGGTCTTTGTTGTCATCAGGAAGCTTTCTGGATTAACCAAGTAATTTAATTCACAAATTAACAAAACTCCACTATGAAGATCTGATGCAAGAGGGAATGGAAAACTCTTGACCTTTCGGATTCTAATCTCCAGATCAGCTCTTTCTATGCTCCCCCATTAAATACTGGGGATGATCAGTATCAGCTTTCAGATTTAGGCAAAGTAGCTAATAAGCCTTTGACTAAGATAGTAAACGGGAACTGGTGGTAATTAAATAATAAAACTGATTTACAGAGGTTTCACTTCTAATCTTCTTCAGATGGACACAAACTAAGAACCTATTTATGTCAACTAAAGGCTTCATCAAGCAGAATCATTCATTATGTAAATATGACCTTTAAAGTCATACTACAGCTATAATGTGAATAATATACTCATGAATAATTGAGAATTGACAACATTTAATATTTATTAAGAGCCTTTTATACGGCTTTCACTCACGTAAGTCAATTCCACGGGCCCACTGATGGTATCCACTTAATGATTTATTCAGCCTCTAAATACGATGTGTAATGTTCTATATAAGAGAGTGAGTGAGAAATTGCACAATGGAGATTGGAAGATAAATAAGACACTGTTCTCATTTTCACGTGTAAGCTCCTTAGGGAGGAAATAATAGCCAAATGGAAAGGTCAACCCCACATTAGATGGTAAGTAACTAGAATTTGAGGTAATATTGGATAAGGCCTTACGGGATGGATTTTGATAAATGGCACTATCAAGCATACTGAAGGGCAAAATCAAAGGCCAAGAGAAGTTCATAAAGTAATTCTGTTGATCTGGAATATATGCTAAAATGAGAGAAAATCTTGGATAGGTAAGATGGAACTAGGAATTCCCTGAAGGGTTTAGATTTTTTTTAGAAGACAGTTAAGCATTATCAGGTAAGAGAAGAGTACACTGTCGGGATATAGTATAATCAGTTTCAATGCCTCCTTACCCAATATGGAAACTGTTGTTGTTGCTCAGTCGGTAAGCTGTGTTCTACTCTTTGCAACCCCGTGGACTGCAGCACCCCAAGCTTCCCTGTCCCTCACTATCTCCCAGAGTCTGAGTTCAAGTCTATTGAATTGGTGATGCTATCCAATCATCTCATCCTCTGCTACCCAGGGAAATACATGAATTATATTCTATGAAGAGTGAAGAAAGACTAAGAAATTTTAGGATTAGATTTATTTTTTCTTCTCTTAATGATTACATGGATCAGGATGTGATCTGCTATGTTGAAACAAAGCTGAAATCTTTAATTCAGGCAATCTACAGCATATGTGATTAGAACTACCCTTTAACCAATGGTCAAAAACCTGAAACATTACTTGACTTACCACAAACATAATTTTGTCTCTGTGAATGGAAAAGCCACCGTTACCCCTATGCTTTCCTCCTTCTTTCTTCCCTCCCTATTCATAGTCCTTAATGTCTTCATCATTTAACCTTTATGAGTGGACCTTAAGCACATAAAGTAGAAAGCACCAATTTATCCACTTTTTCAATGCTGAAATAATAATTTTTAATGTGGCTATTAACTGACAATGACTTCTTAACTATTACAGAAATAGCAGATTTGACTTTTGAGCCAAAGGGTCACGGATTAAATCTGTATTAATCTCAGAAGGGAATTTTTATGAATTTTCATAAACCAGAGTTTAGGGAATTGTAAAGTTTTATGTAGTGAAATAGATAATCTGAACTTCTGTATCATTTTATGGTCTAATGGAAAAAAAAATTCCTCCAGGGACAGAGGTAAAGTTATAATCCTAAAATTACATACATTTATAAGTGTGTGTATATATGTGTATATATGTGTGTATGGATATCTGTGAGTGTGTATATATGTGTGTATATCCATGTGTGTATGTGTGTATATCCATATATGTGTATGGATATACACACATATATACACACATATATACACACTCACAGATACATGGTTTTATTTAAAGTATTGTCTATTTTTCCCCTTAAACTATGCTCAAACCATGGTTTATAGTTTAAGAAAAGAACAAGAAAAAATATTACATATTGCATTCAAGTAACAGACTCAATGGAACAGAATCCACACTAAAACTTTAGACTTTTCAAATAAATACAGAAAATTACATACAATTTGTAAATTATACAACTATTCTACCTTGCATCTATATCTCCAAAGAATTTATATTAGAACTAAGCTTTGTTAAGTTAACTGTATTACAAGTACTGCATTACTAAGTTAGGCTCAAAAGTTTGTGGAGAGACAGTCACAACATCTATGATTGTAAGAAACTCAAGTTGGCTTCATAGATTCCCAGGGAGATCAAGGCAATGATGTGCCCACAGTCATGCTCACAGATGAAATCTTTAATAAGAATTGCATACTTTCATTAGCACTGTGCTCCTAAGATCCCTTAAACCCCATAAACCCTATATTGAGGTTTTGAGCTCCTTTGACTCATAAAAGCCTCAGATCTACCCATTGCCCAGAGGATATGTGTTTGGGTCTTATCTCCTAAAAGTTCTGTGAAAGTTACTCATTTGAATGCCAATGGAATAGCTGAGTAAGAATCCTATCTATGTATCATACAGTCATATTGAAATTAGGCAACACAAATCTTAAACTGTGAATCTTGGCACACAGACTAGCAGACTAGATTTGAGATGAATGTAAAGGAATGATCACTAATATGAAGAAAGGTGCATGGAGGAAATACACTGTTTTCTATTAACTGCAGGCTATCTGCACCCCAGAGTGTGGGTTCTAATTTATTCAGCTAACTTGAAATGATGTCAAACAATTTCTAAGATTAACACTTGGGAGAGATCCTTGAGTCTCTATTTCTTAAGATGATGGCAATAATATCCTTCAAAATATTAAACTCAGATATTAAATAGGCTTTACAAAATAAGAAATTAAAAACAATAGGTCTTATAAATAATACTGAGATAATGCATTTTGCATTATGTACTATAGTCAGATGGACTATAATTAATTTTTCTAAATATGAAAAGCAAATGTAGTATAAAGTAGAATATGTTATAAAAAGAAAACTTCCTTAAAATAAAATTTCAAACACTAAAATAGGAAGCAAAATATCTGAAAAACATTGTTTCAAATAAAACAAAGAATCAGATCTATGTGGAAAGAAAAGAACTATGGAAAGAAAGAAACTAATTACATGTATAAGAAACAAGCAATCATTAAGACTCACTAGGCAGATGCTGAAAGCATCTGAGTAGAGTTCAGGCAAATGGAATTACAAAAGGAAAACAAACAAATGGAAAAATACTGAACCTTACTGAAAATAATATTGAGATAGCATTTTATGCCATCTAAAGAGGCAAACATTTTAAGAAAATTATAGTATTCAATCTGGTTAAAATGAGACAATATTGCTGAGACATTGTAACTTGATATGAATTTCCTTAAAAGCAATATGACAAATTGTAGCAGAATTCATGAAGCAATCGGTTCTAGACAAGTTAAAACATATATGCAAAAAAGATGTTCACAACACCGTTACCTCTACCAGAAAAAATCTGGAAGCGTTCCAAAAGTTTAACATTTAGAGGATAATTATTCAAAGGTGGGACTACCATTGTTTTTAAAATTTTAATCTTTTCCACTTCAGAAAATTAACATTAATACTGTTTTTGTTATTGTATTTTATGTTTTTATTAATACATTTACTTATGACAAATATTATGATACCACTTTTTGCTCTCCCATTCATGAGGAATAAATCCTTTTTTATTTAAAATCTGTATTTCCTTGTACTCTGCAAATCTAACGACAAAATACAGTACACGACAAACGTTTTGAACAAAAATGTCAGCATATTATGACTCATGTATGACTCATTGTATCTACATAAAATTTAGACATTCATTTAAATAATCTTGGTACCAAAATCTATGCATATTTTAGTTGATATATGTAGATATTAGAGGCAATATATGTAGATATTAGAGGCAATATATGTCATAATAATAGTATCTCTCACTGAGTAATTTTAAAAGACTCTATCAATAGCAGCAGTAACTAAATAAATCTATAATTTATAACATGAACTGGTATAAAAATATGGCTCTGCATATTTTCTATATAAAACTGTGTTTTGAGAAATATAGCTGTGTCTAATGCTAACTTTGCAAAAGAAAGAAGTAATATTTGATTCATAAGGTATGCTGTGCTGTGCTGTGATTAGTCACTCAGTCATGTCCGACTCTTAGCAACAAGCATGCACTGTAGCCTGCCAGGATTCTCCAGGCAAGAAAGCTAGAGTGGGTTGCCATGCCCTCCTCCAGGGATCTTCCCAACCCAGGGATGGAACCCAAGTCTCCCACATGGCAGGCGGATTCTTTACTATCTGAGCCACCAGGGAAGCCCATATAGTATGCTACATACATGTATATATCTAGTTATCTATCCATATAGATTCATGTATGCATAAATCCACAAATTCATTTGTATTCCTTATAAAAATGTCAAAACTCAAATAATAAGTTAAACATTGGATCAATAACAATACATTTTATATATGTAACTTTGAAAAGTGAAAGTGTGAAAGTGTTAGTTGCTCAGTCATGTCCAACTATTTGCAACCCCATGGACTATAGCCCGTCAGGCTCCTCTGTCCATGGAATTCTCCAGGCAAGAATACTGGAGTGGGTTGCCATTTCCTTCTCCAGGGGATCTTCCCAACTCAAGATCCAGGTCTTGAAACCAGGTCTCCCACATTACAGGCAGATTCTTTACCATCCGAGCCATGGCTCTGGAATATATGTAACTTTAACTATTCAAATATTTAAAAATACATAAAGTTGGGATCATTTTAGTCATTATCTGGATATGAAGAGGAAAAGTGGAAGCAGTGATGGATTTTATTTTCTTGGCCTCCAAAATCACTGTGGACAGTAACTGCAGCCATGAAATTAAAAAACGTTTGCTCCTTGGAAGGAATGTTATGACCAATCAAGATAACATAAAAAACCAGAGATATCACTTTGCTTACAAAAGTCCATATAGTCAAAGCTACGGTTTTTCCAGTAGTCATGTACAAATGTGAGTGCTGGACCAGAAAGAAGGCTGAGTGGCAAAGAACTGATGCTTTTGAATTATGGTGCTGGAGAAGACTCTTCATAGTCCCTTGAACAACAAGGAGATCAAACCAGTCAATCCAGAAGAAATCAACCCTGAATATTCACTGGAAGGACTGATGCTGAAGCTGAAGCTCCAACACTTTGGCCACCTGATGCAAAGAGCCACCTTGTTGGAATAGACCCTGATGCTGGGATAGACTAATGGCAAAAGGAGAAGGGGATGGCAGAGAATGAGATAGTTAGATAGCATCACCAACTCAACAGACACGAATTTCAGCAAACTCTGGGAGATAGTAAAGGAAAGGAGACCCTAGGGTGTTGCAGTCCATGGGGTTGCAAAGAGCTGGTCATGACTTAGTGACTAGACAACAACTAACAATAAGCTTTAAAAGTGGAAGTGAAGGTGAAGTCACTCAGTCTTTTTCAACTCTTCGTGACCCCATTGACTGTAGCCTGCCAGGCTCCTCTGTCCATGGGATTTTTCAGGCAAGAATACTGGAATGGGTTGTCATTTCCTTCGCCAGGGGATCTTCCTGAGCCAGGGATTGAACCCGGGTCTCCCTCTTTGCAGGCAGACTCTTTACTGTCTGAGCCACCACGGAATCCCACCATATGCTTTGACATACTACAAAAAATTTCTTAAATTTAATGAAATACAATTTGTATTAGTTTCTTAGATTTATAGGTAATTTTTCACAATACTGTAACCTGTTAGAGTGTTAAGAAAATGTGCATTTCAATACCTTCATTATATAGGTGGTGACAGTGATAGAGAGGTTAGATAACTTGCCCAAAGTCACACATTTTAAAAAAGTTTAGACCTAGTTCTTCTGTGTACTTTTTTCAAGTCTTCAAACATCTAGCACAGATGTATTACTTCAGTAATCAGAAAAATATCTATTAATAAAATACTTTGAATATATGTATAATATAATGAAAAATGAATATTATTAGGTTATAGCTTTTTTATAGTAGAAGGTATCAAGAAAACAATTTAGCATTGTTATACTCTTTGAAATTCTTTTTACTAAATTCTGCATTTATATAAAAACATTTCATTAATTATAGCACTATTTTAGAATTCAGTCCAATGATTTGCTTTTTGTTTTTTTCCAATCCATTGACTTTGACAGCATAACATAAAGCGTAGGCTTTCAAAGTGGCCCTCTTGGAGGAGAAAGCCTCTGGAAGAATCTGTTTTCTAAAATGTTAAGATGTTATTTTATGATTACTCTTGCTTTTGAACAGTTTCTAATATTTTACAAAATGCTTTTAGGTACGTATTTAAATTCCTGACTTTGATGATGATAGTGTAATAAATGAATACTGGATAAAGATTTCTCCTTTTAAAAAATCTCATACCCTTTTCAATCTTTATCAGAATGGTCTAATTTTACACAGACTTTAAATATCTTCTTTCAATTATTTGAAGAGTGATTAAAAACAAAGAGTGGTAAAAAACCAGAAAAGTGAGTTCTAATCTAATTTGAGGTTGAAGAAAGCTTTTTCTATGAATGAAAGTAGGAAATAAACATTTTTAAAAGAAAAATAACTTCTCTGGATACAGTTTGAAAAAAAAAATTCCTTCACATCAAAAGTCAAAGTAAATAATTAAGTGGCAAATAACGAACTGAGAAAAATGTTTCTGTGAAAACCAGGATAGAAAAAGAAATGGCCAATGTCCTGATAGACAAATAACACTAATATTAAATTCACAAAGAAGAAATAAATTATTTATATGCATATATAAAAAATTTTAGCCTCAATATTAGCTAATTGAAACAGATATTACTCTTCATCCTACTAATTTAGCAAATCTTTATTAACTGTAGAATAGTAAAAACTTGCAATAATGCAAGGATATGGGAGTGTTATATACTAATACTACAAGCACCCTAATAACAGTTTCTGAAAAGCAGCTCACAATGTTTTTTGAACACTTCTTTAACTCTATGCATCACTTTTCTGAGAATCCATCCTAAAGCAACAATTCAGGACTAATCTTTAAAGATACTTATTTTAGGATCATTCAGAACAGTTCAATGTCTAAGGTTTTAAAAACAGTTAAATACAGGGTAGGAATATAAAATGTTATAGAAGTATATGGAATAATATATTAAAATGTGAAATAACTTAAACACTATTTTAAATTTCAATTTAAATCTTGCTTTACTATTTTCAAATACTAATTTAATCAAGCACAAAATGTCTGATTAGAGGCTGAAAGTCTGAATCCTAATTATTCTGACTCCATACAAGTGAATTATAAATATTTCTTTTTTATATACCCTGAGAATAAGAATTAGTGGACCTCTACAGAAATGTTCTACATGAGTTATTTATAAAAGTGGGTAATACTATATTCTGCTGGAGTTCTGAAACTTAATAATGAATTAATTAATACATCATTTAGTACGTCAATGTCTGTTTGCCTATTTTTTTAAGTACAGAAAATTATTAGCAGTCTGCACCTTCCAAATGAATAACAACCTTCTATCATTTATCTTTTGTTTTACAAAGTGCTCACATATTTAATCTATTTTTAATAATGACCTAATAATCTACTCCTGTGTATTTACTGGAAGAGTAATCCATTTATTTTTCCTACTGATGTTTTTATTCTAAAATAGAAACAAGTGGGGGGAGAAAAGGATGTGGAATTATTTTATAAGCACTGCCTTCAGTATAGTTTGCAACAATAGGCAATTCTCACAAACTTTTAAACTCATGACCTATTTATAACTTGTACAAAAATAATAAATAGTGGAACAGTCATGTAGAATTTAGACAGAAGAAGTTTTCCTCCCCGTAACCATCACTCAGTATTCCTTTTTTAAAAATGAAGTATAGTTGATTTACAATATTGTGTAAGTATCAGATGTACAGCAAAGTGATTCTTATATATAAATATATATACCTCCAATGTTTTCCATTATAGGTTTTATAAGATATTAAATATACTTTTCTATGATACGTAGCAAATTCTTGTTATCTGTTTTATATACAGTAGTGTGTATAGGTTAATCCCATATTCCTAATTTATCCCTTCCTCTCCTCCTTTCCCTTCATCAATCATTTAAATGAAAGATTTCACTTGAGGCAATGGGATCCATGAGATGGAGATGCCTGGATGAAAACAGAAACAAGCACTATAGCAGAATTAAATTTGGGATTTCCTCTCCTTCAAGTTTGAGAGAAATATGCAATCAGCAGCTAAGAACCAAGTGACTTCTGCTGCTTCAGCAACCTATGGAGTCATCCAGGTAAGGAAGGACGAGCGCGGCTCTGTGCACAGGAAAGGACTTGAGAGACAAACTGCCCACACACTCGTTTTCCATTTGAGGAAATGGAGCCTAAGTGAAGTTAAGTCATTTGTCTGAAGTCACACAGCTAGCCAGGGGCAGAGGAGGAACCATAAAGGTCTCTGGATGTACAGTGAACCGGTCTGTTAATACATTTCTACATTGTTGCTTCTAGCACTCGGCGCACCAAGAGCAATCGAAGTCAGGTAAGCAATGCTTCCCGCCAACTCCAGGGTCAACGTGAGAAAAATTAAACAAGAGCTATGGAAAAAGATAAAACAAGTGGCCACTGAGTAGAAATAACGAATTAATGATAACTTCTTCCCACTTTCCTTCCATCCCCATTCCCCAAGGCTTCTGGGTCAGACTAAAAAGAACAGTACACAGCATCCACTAATCTGTGTTCTAGAGCTCTCACTGCCCCAGCGTGTGCTCTCAGGCACTTTTCTGTACCTCTCTGGAGCCCATGTTATGATCTCAAAACGCAAGATGACCTCTCCAAGGCCCCTTTTCCTCTGTCTCTAAATGGCTGACATTAGCTTCTTTTTTTTTTTTTTTTCCTTTTGAACCCTTTATCCATGCAATAAGCTCACCATAAAGAAACTCCAACAGTCGTGATTTAAATGCAGAAAAAATTTCAATGGGTGTGTCTAATAACACCAGCTTTTAATAATTCTACTTGTACCATGACCAATTCAGTGTTTCATACTAATACAGTTCACTGAAAGAGAACACCTAGCTCTGACTGCAAAGCTGTCTTGAGACATTTCTGTTGGATGTTAGTTTTAAATTTCATATATTTTCACTTCACAGAACCTTATTTCCTCCTTTCAAGTCACAGGAGAAAAATTGTTTTAATTTACAGATGGAAGCAACAGCATAAATGTGACTAATCACTCCCCACCCCCACAAAAATAACTATCTTTACACACCCAGTTTCTTCCCTTTCAAGCAACCTGAAATTACATTCTTCAAGCAGTTAATAAAACTCCATAGTAAATATAATACAGAGGAAACCAAAAGATGAAAAAACTGGCTGAGTAGGGAAATTTTTCCTAACAGTACGCCATCTACGTTTAATAGTTCACTGCAACCTTTTGGGTTTTAATGCTCCAAATGAATCCATAAACATAATGGGTCTTTATACAATGTAGGGATTAGGAGCCTAGCCCTACTGTCTCAGGAGTACGTTCTCTGTTAGGAATGGACTACTTCAAAGACTGTGTTTTACACCAGCAGGATCTTCTCTCACCATAATTACTGTTGTTGTTACTGATAACAATTATCATCATCATCTTTTTAGCATATCATGTTGTATAAAGTGCAAATCCTACAAATTATCATGCTTAATTGCTTAAATAACCTTTTCAAATTTTCATGCATGCTATGTATCCCTATTTAGCAAATTAGAAAACCAATACTTAGAAGAATAAGGCAACATATTCAATCTTACAGCTAAGTTATAATAAAGCCAGGCCTTGAACAACCTGATTCCCGATCCTATTCCTTTATCTGTACCATAAGATGGTAAGTATGATTCCAAGTAGTCACAAGGTTAGAGCTGTCAGGATCCTACATTTACCCCAAGTACATTTAGATAGACGTCTTGAAATAGACATCCCTTTTACTTTCTGTAGAAACTCTCTCATTATTTCACATTTGAAACAAAAATCATTCTACAATGTAAAAGTCATCCTTTCATGCTGGCCTCCCATATCACTGAAAATATATCTCCTTGTTTACTCAGCCCAAACAAAAAGTTATTGGGAAAAAAAGTTAATATTTATTTTGAAAGTGAATAGGGCTCAAGAAAGGGAATAATAGAGTATTTTTAAGCCCATCTTTCAAACATTTAACCTATATTAAAATAGCTAACATTTACCATTCAGAGAAGTGCAAACAAAATTCAGCAAGATATCACTGCACTTAGTACAATCATTACAGTGGTAAGTGTGGCCAAAGTGGTGCTCAGTACAAAAGCCTGCTTAAAATATCCAAATCTTACAAGCTAATGTGTGATCAGTGATTATCTTATAAGTTGGGGTTGGGTAAATGGTTCAAAATAGCTGGACCCTTTCCTTAACCCTCATATCCAAACAAACGACAGATGTATCAAAAATTAAATATAAAAAGAGAAACCTCAAAAGAACTAGGATAAATGTAAAAAAAGTGATGATTTTAATATGGAGTAGCACAATCCTTTGGAGAAGGAAACAGCAATCCACTCCAGTGTTCTTGCCTGGAGAATCCCAGGGACGGGGGAGCCTGGTGGGCTGCCGTCTATGGGGTCACACAGAGTCGGACACGACTGAAGCGACTTAGCAGCAGCAGCAGCACAATCCTTAAACATGTTATAAAAGTAGTACATGGAGGAAAGTTTATTAAGCCTTGCTATATTAAAAAAAAATCATTAAAGCAAAAAAATCAAGTACCCTGATTAAAAATTGGGCGATGACTTGAATAGCCTCTTCTTCAAAGATGAAAAAAATCGAACAAGCATATGAAAAGATGCACAATATTATTAATCATGAAAGAAATGTAATAAAACCATAATGAGATATAATTTCATACCCATTAGGATGGTGACATAAAAAAGCAGAAAACAGGTATAGAGGCAGATGTGGAAAAATTGAAACTCTTTTGCACTGTGGGTAGGACTGTGAAGTGGTACAAATGCTATGGAAAACAGTATGAAGAATCTTCAAAAAATTAAGACTAGAACTCCCACATAACCTAGCAATCATACTTCTGGATATATATCCAAAAAAACGGAATCAAGTTTTTTCATAGCTGCACTATTTACAATAACCAACAGATGGAAGCAACCCAAATCACCACCACCAGTCAAACAGAGAAGCACAATGTGGTATCTACATACAATGAAATGTTATTCAGCCTTATAAAGGAAGGAAATTCTGTCACAGGCTACATCACCAGTGAACTTTGAAGACATTATGCTAAGGGGAATAAGCTAGTGACAAAAAGACAAGTATTGTGTGATTCCACTTTAAGAGATATCTAATGTCCTTTATGAGATATCTAATGTCCGATTCATAGAAAGTAGAATGGTGACTACCAAAGGTTTGTAGGAAGAAAGGGTAGTTATTGTTTAATGAGCTTCAGTTTTACAAGACAAAATATTTCTAGAGACAACCATGTGAATATGTTTAACACTACTTAAAAGTGGTTTAAAAGATAATTAATTATGTATAATTATGTCTTTTTTTTTTTTTTTTTTTTGAGAAAGCAATGGCACCTCACTCCAGTATTCTTGCCTGGAGAATCTCATGGACAGAGGAGCCTGGCAGGCTACAGTCTATGGAGTCGCAAGAGTAGGACACGACTGAGTGACTAAGCACAGTACATGTGCTTTTAACCACAATAAAAAATTAGAATATTTATATGACTTTACAAAGGTATAAAGTAAAATGCCAGACTGAGAAATATATTCAAAACAGTTGTAAGAGTTACTTTCTTAAATATACTTAGCTATTACAAATAATTAACAAATGGCTATATTCCAATTTTTTAAATGATGAAATATATTAACAGGGAGTGGACTAAGAAATAGCAAATAAACAATGAAGAGATGTTAAACTCATTCATGAAACAGAATAGTAAATAATAAATGATATTATATTTTATCCATACTAGTGATGAAAATGAAAATGGGTCATATCCAGTGACAGTGAGAGTGATAATGAGAAATTAAAAGGTCCTCTGGCATGCTGCTTATGAGTGCGTAAGATGATGAAACAATTCTGGATGCAAATTTTCCAACATAATATTTCCCTGGCAGTCCAGTGGTTATGATTCTGTGTTTTCACTGCAGGGGGATAGGTTCAATCCCTGGTCAGGGCTGAGATCCCATCTGCCATGTGGCCAATAATAATAATAAAATAATATATCTTTGGACCAATGACTTCACTTGCTAGAAATACATCTCACAGATACATTTTAACATTTGTAGTGAGAATTAAATGAAGTAATCCTGAAAAGCATTATGCTTACTACTTGAAAATTACTCAGTAAGTGTCATTAATATTTTTATTAAATTTACTTGAATACAATTAAAATATTTCTAAGAGGTTACACCGGACAATATGAAGAGTAGTTACTCTGGTAAGGGCAATGTAAAACTGAGAGGGCTAAGGAAGGGCAGAAAGGGACTCACACAACTGTTACCTTTTATAGAGATTTTCACCATAAACATACATTATGTTTATGACTTTAAAATCCTAATTTTAGTCACTGAGATCAGAACCAAATACCCATAGAATATTGGAAAAATACTCAACATTCTCCTTTCTGAACTCTTTATGCCTATAGTTTTCCTTTCTTTCTCTTTCAAGAGAACTAGCTAAGGCAACAGGGTTTCTTAGGGCAAGAAATCAAGAGCACTAGGAACTCCTTTAAGTGGGCAGTTTCTATAGTCACTACACATCTAGCCCTACTGTCTTGATGTTTCTAATCAAAGGCTCAGAAAAGGGATGAGAGAAAGAAAAATGAGGAAACGTTATTTGTCACCTGAGTTCTCAAGTTTTCTAAAACAGCTGACCAAGTCTTAATATGTTATATAATCATAAAAACAAAAAGATAACCAACTAACCCTGTGCAGTTAGATATGTCAGAAAATGAATTTCAAAGCATAAGTCACGATAGTCTCACTGATCAGCCACCCCATTGAGGCATGAGATTAAGGAAACAATGTGCCTTTCCCTCATTCTTACTATGATTACAGCTTTAAAACATGTGTTTAGTGGTTTCCAGTGAAAATGTTCAGGGCACGGCAGTGAAGAAAAGCTTCACCTGAGAAGACTGGCAGATTTTCTTCTCAAAGGCCCTGGAGATAGGCCATACCTTGGAGAAATTACTGAGGTTAGAATGTGGCACCGAGTTATGTAGATTCTGAAGCCAGCACGTGAGAGCAACCTCTTCTCTCAGAAGCAAACCCATATTACACAAGCTCACGAAACTGCTGAACGGAATCCAAATGCCAATTAACTTCTCAATGAGCACTACGATCACTGAGCTGATTATAATGCTTGGACCATCTGACCCAGTACTTTCCTTTTCAGTAGAAAGTCCTATAGAACAGCGAAGACTATAATCAGAAGACTTCTTGGTAAACATGGAACCAGAACAAAGACATAGATAAATAGGTGATAGATTAGATAGATACATTAGACAGACAGACAGATAGAAATGGCTATTAGTAAGATGATTAACGTGTTCTGAATGTTCAATGTCAGCCTATTAACAGTTTCTCTCTCATGGACAATGTTTTGAAAAAGCACTCTCAATTTTTTTCTTCTGTGATTCTCTTTCATACCTATTCAAATTCCCACCAATCTCATTGGCATGCCAACACATCTCTTTAAAGTGTTGCCTCTCTGCTGCATTAAGTGGAGATTTTGTATGTTAATTCACAGGGGAAGACTCTTATTTCTACATCTTTTCTTCCCTCTGTACTATATACAGATCCAAGAGAACACTTTGCAATTAACTGTGACCATAATATTAATTCTAGCCAAAATACAGCAGAAGAAACAACACAGCAAAACACTTTCTAGTATCCCCATACTGCAGCCCACAACTTTTGGTCACTTTACAAGGTCAATCTTCATTATTACTAGGCCTGACAGTAACTGCCTGGCTACAACAAGAAGCTGATAGCCTTAACTTTCTAGGTGGCTCCTAGTAAAAAGCCTGACTTTGATGTGTCTAAACAAGCATAAATATAGAACTCATGACAAGGTGTATTAGGATTGTAAAATCTTCTGAGAGGAAGCTGCCTTGAGCTGCCCTGCTTAAGAGATTTAAAAGCAGACAGATCAAAGCATGTGTCATTGAAAATCCTTCTGGATGTCTTGAGAAAAGGGGTAAAATTGCAAACCCATCCAGTTGTATCCATTACTATAATGACTGAGAATACACCAGGATGATGAAAATGAAGGGTGAGTCGTGCAGGGTCATAATAATAGTCATCACAGGTCATGTGCCACTGATACTGAATTTTTCTTTTGCACAGCAAAGAGAGCTTTGTGTTTTTTCTGAATAGCTATGGCAACAGCTTTTATTTTTGAGTGCAGGGATTTCCTGTCTATAGACCCACGCATCTGAGTAATATGCCTATCCCAAACATTCATTAGGATACTGAGGATGAGTCAAAAAACAAGATGGACATATGCCAAAAGGTTTTATACTAGGAGTAAAATCTATTTATCCACTGAATCGGCAAACTGAATTTGGGGAAGGTAAAGAATTCAAGGCTGTCACATCCTATCGTATCTGATACTTTCAAGTTAGGATTACATAAATAGGGAAAGAAGAGGCTAGAAATTCTGCATGCTGAGAAGGAAAGTCTAGAATGGGAGGGTTCACTTTGCAGGATAAAGCACTCTGTAAAACTTGGAGTAACATACAATTTCTGAAGGGAAAATCTTCTTGAGTGATGCTGACTATAATTCTGTGCTCTGTGGAACATTTAATTGACAGTGTGTTTTTTATGGTGCTTCCCTTAACATTCAGCTCTCCTCAAACTGATGCTGTGCCTCTTTTAAATGGGCCACCCTGTATAATCTGAATGAGCTTTTTCCAGTAAAGAATCATGCTGATGTAAATCTACGTTGGCAAGAGCGTCATCAGAGTCAGCTGGGAGTGACAGGCATGTTCTAGCCAATTCTGGATGGTGTGTTGAAGTGTGTTGAAATATGCTTCCCAGGCTACAAGAGCCAGTGCACAAAAGCCTGCCCACATCTTCACGGGGATGACGTGCTGAACAGCAAAGCCACGGCTCTGTCAGAACATAAAACGCATACCAGGAGCGTTTCTGGAAGAGAAGCCAACCTATCAATCACAACGAAAGCTACATAATCCTTACAGGTGAAAAGGTGCCAGCGCTCGCCCTTTCCCTTAGGGCAAAAAAAACAAAAAAACAAAAAAAAAAAACTTGGCACATGTTGCTTTGCAGGTCAACCTCCTGACACAGATCGTATTTCCTAGTAACAGCCAGGTTCACCTAGTATCCATTTGCGGGCAGCCAATACAAAGCAACAATTCAAACTCCAAAGAGAAAGCTAAGCTCTATCTATTTTCATATTTGTTTTGTTTACAAGGATGATTATGAAAACACCCCTGAATAAATCTTAAAATACCGCATGGTCTTGCTCTCTTTAAAAAATAACCTAGGCCTACACATAAAACCTATTTATTTAATACAAGCAGTACCACTGTAATAACTATCAATATGCATGAACCATTGTGGTAAGTACTACATATATTTTTTCAGAAATTTTTTTCAATTCTTCAGTATCTATTTTTAACATCATGCTTAAGAACAAGATTTTGTATCCAATGCAGCAGGGCTTGGGGTTGGGGGGTGGTGTGGCAGGGAGAATGGTAATTTCACATTAGAAAATCTGCCCTAGGGGCATACATCTGGAAACTACCAATTTCGCAATTGCCTTTCTGTATCTTCCATCACATCTCTCACCCCTGGAGCATGAATGTATGGTAAAGGGGTGGGAAGAACACGGCTTGACCAGACAGAAATGTTGACAGACCTGGCCAGCTGGTTCTCACTGCCTGTCTCCTCCATTCCTATAAATGCACTGCAGCTGAATGAGAGTGCCTGGAATGAATTTCAACAAATAGACCCCAGAGGCTGGCCATTCCAGCCTAAGACTTGTTACTTGTCTAACTACATGGCCTCAAATGAGAGTCTTGTCTTTGACACACAGTCATCACCACAAAAGGTCCAGGACTGCCAAGGGATTGTTTATCTCCAGACTCTCACCCACCACTGACTGCAAATCCCCCGGAGTCTAAGTCCCCCACTCCCCTACACTCCCTCAAAACTTTCCATGGTGAGTTTCCATATTCTTGCTCTGACACTAACGTGCGTGTGTGTGTGTGTGTGTGTGTGTGTGTCGCTTAGTCGTGTCCAACTCTTTGTGACTCCATGGACTGTAGCCCACCAGGCTCTCTGTGCAATTCTCCAGGCAAGAATACTGGAGTGGGTTGCCATTTCCTTCTCCAGGGAATCTTCCCAACCCAGGGATCAAACCCGGGTCTAACGGCTGCCCATTATTTCAGCCCTCTGATGTGGTGGCTACTCCCCCTCCATCTTTTTGTACCACCTTAGCTAAAGGACAAGCAGGTATCTTTCTTGCTCTCCTCTGCTTCTTGCAGAGAGAACTGTGACCATTTCTTAATTATCTTTCCTTTTACTACTCTGCTCTGAACCACCATTATATCTACTATATTATACGTGTTATATCTCACCTGGATTACTGCAACAGTATCCGAATTGGTCTCTCTGTTTCTTCTTCTGCCCCACATCTCTATTTTCTACACAGGAGCAGGAATGATATTTCCAAAACTTAAGACAGCCTGTGCCCCTCCCTGAGGCATTGCTAACACTTCTCCCTTCAAAACACCAGAGTCATGACCAAGAAAAATCCTATCACAGCCTCAAAATACGACATGATGTGACTCCCTTCTACGTCTTGGACTTCATCTTCTATAATGTCCCCCTTCCTCAAATACACCAATCACATCATCCCTCAGACCTTTGCACTTGTTATTTCTTCTGCCTGAAATGCTCTTCTTCAATGTAATCACTCATTTTCTTCAGACCTCTATTCAAATGTCACCATATAGAGAGTCCTCCCCAAAAAGGTATTTAAAAACTCTATCCCCTTGACTTTCCAGGTGGAGCTAGTGGTAAAGAACCTGCCTGCCAATGTAGGAGACATAAGAGATGCAGGTTTGATCCCTGGGTTGGGAAGAACCCCTGGAGGAGAACCCCTCGGCATAGCAACCGAGTCCAGTATTCTTGTCTGGAGAATCCCCATGGATAGAGGAGCCCAGTGAGTTGTAGTCCATAGAGTCAAAAAGAATTGGATATGACTGAAGTGATTTAATGCACACACATGCACCCCTTACCCAGCTTTATTCTTCCTTATTGTACTTACTATTCTCTGGGCTACCGGAATATTTATTTATATATTGCCTTCTTCCCCATTAGAATACATGTTCCATGTGGGGGTGGGGGGACAGGACTTTGTCTTTTTTACTCAGTGTTATATCTTCAGAAGAGTTACAAGATACAAAGTAGACACTCAGAAATTATTGTTTGAATAGATGGAAGATAACAGGATATTTAGCACCTGACTCTTATCCTGGTGAGCCAGTCTTGAAATAGAAAAAGTACCTTAGGAGACAAATGGTTTTCTGCATATAGTCCATCAGACTTGCTGGGCATGCTTTAAGCATTATATTCTTATGCAATTTAATGAAAAGGCAGATAGAGTCCTCACATAAATAGTGTCTCCGGTCTGGGCATCAGAACAGGAGTGCCAGGGGTGGAATTAACACATCTCATCTGAATGTAAATACAATCGTGTATTCTACTTCTGGAGGATTATCTTAGAAGGAGTAGAAGGCATTAGGTAGCTGAAAGATGGTCCAGATTGGTCTAATTGAACTAAATCTCACGTTCCAATCCTTAAGTGTTCAGTGCACACACTTGTGGTTTAGCAAGCTTGGGGCAGGGTAATAACTCAAAATGTCACTTTCTTTTATTTGGAGTAAAGCTACTGAGAAAGATAAAACTGATCATGTTTCACTTAAGCATATAAATCCCTGGTGTGCATACATGTGTGAGTGTGGGTGTCTGAGAGACAGAGAATGTTAGCTGACCTCTGAAACTTGATTCCAACTTACATTTATGGTCACCTTCTGCAGAGACACTCTAAGCTGTACCCAATCTCACTCAAACCCCATATAATCCCCATATTGGTTGATGTTGTTCCTTTGGTGAAAAGAACTTACTTCCTGCCACTTTCTGTCTTTCTATACTTCACTCCAGTTCTCTCCTTACTCAACTCCTCTAGGCTTTATGTTCATATCCAATTCTTTTCTAGGCCCCACTTTTCTCCTTGTAAAATGTGATAATTACACCTGAACCTAAATTGCCATGAATATCAAATAACATAATCTCAAAGACTTCCATGGCGGTCCAATGGCTAAGACTCTGAGCTCCAGATACAGGGGGCATGGGTTTGATCCCTGGTTAAGGAACTAGATCCCGCATGCCACAGCTAAGTTTGCATGCCACAACTAAAGACACATCTTACAGCTGCAACGAAGACCTGCCACAGCCAAATAAATATTTAAATAATATAATCTAAGTAAAAACTCAGTATGGGCCTTCTTTGTGACTACTCTATGTCATACTCCACCTCAAGATTCCCACCACAGGAAACACTTTCTTTCCTATAAACTCCACCACTCTTTGCACTTAGTTATGGCAACTGCTAATGCTTTATGGTTATTTTGAGTAATAATATTCTATCTCCATCTGATCACAACCCTAGAGAGCAAAGACAACACCCCAATAGCATCCCACACAGCAATTTACATACACACAGTAGGAGATGAATTAAGCTCCCGGATTTTAGTAGGTTCAGATCACCCTCAGTGTTCCTCCATGACTCTTTACGTGACATTTGAATAGCACTTTATTCTTTTCAAAAGTCTTTTCATTAAGTATATCATTTGAATTTTTAAATAATTCTAAGAAGTAAGAATGAATTAGCAATAATCCCATTTTATGGATGCACTTAATTGTGATCTGTGGAGTTGAAACAATACCCCTGGGATCACATAGTAAGTGAGTAGCAGAGTCAGAGCAGACAGTACATTTTGGGCCCTCTTTCTGTATCACAACAAGACGGTGCTAGGGATACACTAGTGAGTAAAGTGATCAGTGGTTCTAGATCAGTGCTTCTCAACTAGGGACAATTGTGCCCTCAGGGGACATTTAGCCATATAACTAATAATTATAGGGTGGTAAAAACAGGGTACCAATACCTGACTTTCTGCTTAAGAATTGGAATTACCTAATCCAAGTTCAGTGTGTTTACCACCAACTAAGGGATTCAGACCCAAAGAACAAATGTCCTTCTTCAAAAATAGATGCCCTTCTTCCAGCAGTGGAAATATCAGTGATTCAGGATCACTCAGTTGAAACATTAGCGCATCTGACGCACCAAGACAGCTTGAAGCATAGGGGATGTCATTGATTGAATTTAAATGTTGAATATAATGATGAGGTTATTTTCTTTCCAAATCCCTTCCAGTCATGCTTATTACCTTAAGGAGAAGGACTCCATCGGCCTTTCACAACTCTTCATTACTCACTAGCTGCCATTTTAGGCTGAGAGCAGACCTCAGGCTCAGAACCACTGCAGGTCACAGCCTCTAGCTAAACTTGAATCCATTTAACCTGCTTTTTTTTTTTCAATTGCATTTTTGCCCAATTATCTTCTATTTATGATAAGTGACACTGGTTTCCAATTTATAATAATAAGGATACAAGGCTTCATGCTTAAACAGATAGGCCTTTAAATAAAAACATAAATCCACTAAAAAAATTAAATACAACATGGTACAAATGATCCACAGGCGTACCTTAAACTGGGCAAGTGATACAGGAATGAGCACACCATTAATGACCCTGCTATTGTTACTTTAAGAGGGTTTTATTAAAGAAACCTGGTCCTATTCAGAGGCGAGCCTTCGCATTTGGCCTTGTGCGTCATCAGCCTCCAATTCATATATGTTTTAGTTATTACTACCAGTAAATCACACACTGTTCTATTTGGCAACCACTCAATAGTAAGCCATAAAAAAAAAAAAATCACCCTGCGAAGTAAAACAAATACTATAAACCTAAAGAAGGTAAACAAGCAGAAATGATAATCCAAATAACCTTATTAGTCAGAAAGTTGCGTTCTTTAAAAAGCTCAACAATACACACTCACCATTTATCTATATAAATGTGAAATCAGCTATATAAGAAAATGAAAAAAAGCCCTATGTACACTACTAATTAAAATATACAGTCACTTTATTTAATTATATTTAATTTAATCAGAGTGCTATCTCATAAGAATAATGGAAAGGAAATCAGTTGGTTTGAAAGAACTGCAAGGTAAAAATGGACACGAACTTTAGGCAAAATATTTACATTAAAATTACCTGTCTATGCTAAATCTCTTCAAAATTTTTTTTCTAGTATTCAATTTTACTTATTCTGAAGATCTACTTTGGAGAAGTGATGCTTTGTTTCCACCAGTTCAAATTTCTCCAAACTTCATACTAAAAAAACAAAACCAAACGAAAAACAACTATGCAGAGTGTTCTGGGTTTTTTTTTTTTTTTTTTTTTTTTTTGCTTGTTTCAAATTTCTTCTCAAAATCTTGTCATTTCTTTTATAAGCCTAGGTCTTGTGTATAACTGAACTCCTATGACTTATAAGACATAAGAACTAGTCATAAGAGTTTAACAAGCAAGGTATTCAGTAATTTACCATGAATTATAAATATACTTACATGTTTTTCAGAATACAACAGGCATAAATTATTTCAAAGTATAAACTAAAAGTTACTGAAATTGAAAATTAGGGACAGTATCATCTACCAATTCATTCAGATATACTAAAGTCAGATCATATTAGTCCAGGTTGGTGTAAATCCAGAACACACACTCATACACACAGAGTTGTGGTAACAAAGTCCAAAATATGGTTAATCTTTCAGTTTGAAACTTCTTTCCACGATGGCAATCAAGCACAACATAACCAAGACTTCTAGACTGGAAAGCTACAGATCTCCCCAGGTGTTTGGCATACGAACAGCAGCAATTGAGAGAACAGCAATTAAAGAACAGATATTTACTAAATGCATATTATACGGGCGGCATAGCCCCTCACAGTGGATACAAGGATTGATTCATGTGAGGGTTCCTACTTTTCAGGAACTTATGTTCCCCTTACACAGTCAAAAGACACACGTGAAAAAGAAGACAGCATAAGACAGAAAGTGTTAAATAAATGGCAACACTGTGCTCTCAGAGCTCAAGATAGATCTCAACAAATGAAGTCAGGCCATTTGGCCCTGTACACATTTGCTCATGAAAACCCAAAGTTGAGCCATTAATCCCAACGTGTTCACTTTCACTTTCTTTCCTCTCATTAAACTTTGCATTTTATTTATGATGTACTGACCCAAAGAAAGCAATCTCAGAAATGCCCTTTTAAAGAAGACAGACAGACAGCATTTACTTCTGGTCCCAGAGATATTTCCATTATGAAAGCAGATCTCCTGTTAAGTCCAAGAGGCCTTTCCAAAATGGGGGGATTGGGCAGGAAGGCTGGCAGATGACTAGAAGGAGAGTGTTTTGAGGTCAAACGAGCTGTGGTCCCCCTGTCCAGCCACCCGGTCAGTCACAGCCAGCCTGCCAGCTCTGGTTACTAGGCAGTTTGCTGCTCTGTTGCTTAGTGACTTGGGCCTGCAGACCATCATTTCCAGCTGGCTCTACTGGAACCTAACCGTAATAGATTTGACTTGATCTTTTTCTTTAGACTTCAAGTCTTTCGTGCCTTTTTCTCTGAATCACTGAAAATGAAATTATATTCTAATTGGTTTTGTCAGTCTTATTCTAAAACTACTCTATATCAGAATGTTTTCTGCTGACCTTAAAACCTTCCTTCTTCAAGGACATATATTTCACCTACACACACATATATTTTTATGGGAAAAAAAAGATGGCTACATTCATATGAGCTACAGGTGTTAAACAAGTAAACTGAGATTCCACATTAAGAAAAGGCTGTTTCTCCCCTTCTGTTAACTAACCACCATTTCGTAAAGTCATTGAATATCCATTGTTACAGGTTCCATATATAAGCAGGGTAGAGAAATAAATAAATGAGAACATGATTCTTAACCCAAAGGAAGGTAATGCTGAAAGAACACAGGATGGAGAGTTAGGCAAACCTTAGTTCAAGTTTTAAGTCAGTTCATTTCAAGGCTGTCTAGCTGAATGATCTTGATTATGTACCAGTTTCCTTGGGACTCAGCATCTGCATATGTAGAATACAACTAATAATACTTAAATTCAAGCTTGTTTCTTTTGAAGGATTAATGTACATAAAGCATCTGACACACAGCAGGAGCTAAACCATTATTATATACGTGTGAAAGTTGCTCAGTCATGTCCAACTCTTTGAGACCCCACGGACTGTAGCCTGCCAGATTCCTCTGTCCATGGAATTCTCCAGGCCAGAATACTGGAGTGGGTAGCTGTTCCCTTCTCCAGGGGATCTTCCCTACCCAGGGATGGAATCCAGGTCTCCCAGCATTGCAGGCAGATTCTATACCATCTGAGCCACCAGGGTATTGTTAGAATAAGTCTCAGGTTATATAAAAAGGTGTGTTTTTATGAACCTAAGTTTTAATTCCAAAGTGAAATCAACCAATTCCTTCTGATATCGACTCAAGATCTCATTTTGAGAATAAGTACTTCATTTGAAATAGTTAGACAGCCTTTATGTCCTTAAAATTGAATATGAAATTATTTTCTTCTGCTTTGTATATATGGTAGAAGAGATCGGTGTGTTAAGATGGTACATCATTGAAGATGCAGTAAAATTTTAAATTCAATTTTTTATTACTATCCACAGATTTCCACATTTCTTACCCCAAATCATGGCTTCCAGATGGTGTTCTAGAATGAATACCATTCATCCTGAAGGCCCTGAAGCCTTTTTATGAGTCACATAATTATTAAACCACTCTATCCCCTGTTTTTACCCATGAGGTATACACCTCACTAACTTACAACAGCAAGTTGGAACTGGTTTTTAATTACTTATCTTAAATGTACTTAGTTATCACTTGGTAAATTTAATTAGCCAATTTTTACTTGTAAATATCAAATGGCTCTGTATCCATATGACTTATGAATAGAGTCTACAATTTAAAAAGGTTGGTAATTAAGGTCTAATATCGAGTGGCCACAGAATTGGAACTACATGACTTCTACTATGTTAAACTCCTCATGGTTTAAAACATGTTTTGCTTTGTTTTTTTTTTTTTTTTCCCCCCAGCAGCAAAACCATTTAAAAAATGAATAACTTTGTCACACTGGTGATAGTAAAGCTTCTTCCTGAAACTGCTACTTGAACAACAATTTTGGTAGTTTTCTGTTTAAGGAACAAAAAAATGTACTGAAGCTCCAAAGCTCAATTAATTCAGTAATCTCACAAGAGCTTTTTATTTATAAAGATATTTATATAAAGAATAACTTTAAAAATTATTTTAATGAACTTTGAGACAAATTTTTTTTTAATTTTTTTCTCATTCAGCATTTCTACCAAGTTTATTAGAAAGACTGTTTTGCTTGGAAGTAATTTCACCACTAGTAGAATGACTTTGGCACACATACACTTAATATCTTTTCTATTTCTTTAAGATAAATGTCAAAGGTCACAGGAAGTACATATGCGTAATAAATTGCAATGTTACTTCATTGTTTACTTCACTGTCTTTAGTTACTATTTGTCACATTTTTATTTTTAAATGCTCTGTTGCTCAGTCCTATCAGACTCTTTGCAACCCCATGGACTATATCCCCACAGGCTCCTCTGTCTATGGGATTTCCCAGCCAAGGATACTGGAGTGAGTTGCCATTTCATCCTCCAGGAATTTCTTAAATATTTACAAAGCGATTAACAAGTTCTTTAAGATGAATGTCTTCCTGAGGTTTTCTGATTTTAGGAAAGGTTAATCAGATTTTCAAAAGTTATAGTCACTTTTAACTTGCAGTGCCCCAGGATTTCCAGGGACACAGCCAGTTACACCAGGGACACAGTTCAGCCAACTGGCCCCACCCACCCTGCTGGCATTACTTCCTGTTGTGCATCTCAGAAACTCTCCCCCAGGAAACTTCCTCCCCACCTCCTTGCATCACACTACCTAGAGCCCACCTCTGAGTTCCCAGCTCCACGGGCAGCACCAGCAATGCCCTTCTCTGGGTATCACCACTATAAGTGATGGAGAAAAGATAACCTTAAAGTTAAGATGGGCAAACGACAGAGTTGGAACAAAGGAGAGAGTTCTCAAATAGAGTCTCTAAATAACAGCTTTGAAAAACTACTTGGGTGTGTGTGGGTGTTTGTGAATGGGGTTGTGTTTGTGTTGCACCTATAAACTCTCTAAATGGCTGGATTTCTTCTTTGTAGGTGATAAAGGGTTTCTGGCCCATTCTGTAACTTGAATAAAATTTATAGTGCATTTCTCTCTTAAACAACAACCAACCATTAAAAGCAACTATAGTTGCTGAAGAAATCATGACTCAAGAAAGCAAATTTTCACTTTTAAGCATGATCAATATTTTTTTTAAGGCATGAGCAATTTTATATCCAAAGCCAATGCCCAGTAAAGTTTATAATGAGCAAAAGTTATGGAAAAAAAAAAAAAAACTTATGTAGCTCCCTAAAACTCTTTTAAGATTTTCTAAAAGCCTCCTAAAAAAGGCCTTTCAAAAATCCACCTAAAGGAATTGTTTTGTTGTTTAAGGATATTGCTAAGTGCTTTTTCTACCTTTGGATACATTGTAATTAAACACACACACACACACACACCAGATATTTTAAAGACAAGACACGTATTACCTGGACAGTATCTTGCCTGAAGAAATACTATTGCCTACTACACACTCTAGAACACTTTCCTTCATTTGGTGTATAGAACCCAGGGTAAAGTGAGGAAAACACATGAAAAATACAAAGATTTTCCTGAAATAAACTTACACTGAAAGTTTTCTTCTCCAGAAATTTCAGTGATGTTTATGCTGACATAAGAGGGAATTCCCTACACTGATGAAAACAGAGCCTCATCTGTAATGACTAGACCACAAGGTACTAGATATTAAGTAAAAATGGAAAAAAAAAAAGTGGTGAGAAGTATGAACACAAGAGGGTCCTAACCTGACACACGGCATCAGATGGAGCACCAGCACTCAATGAACATTAGCTAGGGATGTAATTGTTACTTAAAGCTTTGTCCCATCCATGAAAAACTGACAGGTTAACCATTTTAAAATGAGGTGGTTGTTATTTAGTCACTAAAGTGAAAGTGAAAGTTGCTCAGTCATGTCCAACTCTTTGTGACCCCAAGGACTATAAAGTCCATGGAATTCTCCAGGGCAGAATACTAGAATGGGCAGCCTTTCCCTTCTCCAGGGGATCTTCCCAATTCAGGGATGGAACCCAGGTCACACTGTGGGCGGATTCTTTACCAGCTGAGCCACTAGGGAAGCCCAAGAATACTGGAGTGGGTAGCCTATCCCTTCTCCAGGGGAATCTTCCTGATCCAGGAATTGAACCGGGGTCTCCTGCATTGCAAGATTCTTTACCAGCTGAGCTACCAAGGAAGTCCTTTGGTAACTAAGTCACATCCTGCTTTAAGATTCAGCCTGAGCAAGACTGGATTAATGGACACATAATAAAGGAAATATTAGCTTATAATGACCCTCATTAAGTGTCTGTCCCTATGCAAAATACTTTAATTTACACATAAATGTACTTAATAAAACCACAACACGAAGTGAATACTATTATGAATCCCAGGAAACTGGGTACCAGTGAAATAAGCCTATATTAAGTAACTTGTTCAAAATCACACAACTAGTAAATGGGAAGTCAAATTTTAATGTAAGTAATCTGACTTCTCAGATACTCTCTGTCCAAGGGTCACATGGCACATGGAGTATTGTGTCTTTTTCATAAACTACTTTTTAAATAGGTTATGAAAATCCAAATGAAGCCTGGTTAAGAACAACCAAGATCAACCTGATAAATACAGCATCAGTTCAGTCGCTCAGTCGTGTCCGACTCTTTGCGACCCCATGAATCGCAGCACCTCAGGCCTCCCTGTCCATCACCAACTCCCGGAGTTCACTCAAACCGACGTCCATCAAGTCAGTGATGCCAACCAGCCATCTCATCCTCTGCCGTCCCCTTCTCCTCCTGCCCCCAATCCCTCCCAGCATCAGAGTCTTTTCCAACGAGTCAACTCTTCACATGAGGCGGTCAAAGTACTGGAGTTTCAGCTTTAGCATCATTCCCTCCAAAGAAATCCCAGGGCTGATCTCCTTCAGAATGGACTGGTTGGATCTCCTTGCAGTCCAAGGGACTCTCAGGAGTCTTCTCCAACACCACAGTTCAAAAGCATCAATTCTTCGGTGCTCAGCCTTCTTCACAGTCCAACTCTCACATCCGTACAGGACCACTGGAAAAACCATACCCTTGACTAGACGGACCTTTGTTGGCACAGTAATGTCTCTGCTTTTAAATATGCTATCTAGGTTGGTCATAATTTTTCTTCCAAGGAGTAATAAACATGAAATAACTTAGGGTTTTTAGTTAAGAAAAGAGAAGAATTTTTAAAAAGCATGATAACACTGACTATGTTGATTAATGGGCTTATCAAGATGAATAGAGTAAGGTCCTGGCTCTCTGATGGGTTACTCCAAGCTTCTTGCCTTGGTCTAAGTTATGGAAGACACGAGAGACTAAAGCTGTGGGGTTTCCAAAGCAGATCCAGGAACCAAGAATGGCAGGGAAGGAGATTTCAGTTGTATATAAGCAAGGACTTCCCAGTCAATAGACTTGTCAAAACACAGAATTGCTCTGTATGATCCTCATCCAGGAGGTCTGCAGAAATGTTCATCACAGACGTTACTCTACAAACTCAACTATGGTATAGAGGGAGAACCAATAGCCATTAGCACGTTGTGACTGACACGGGCTGGCCATTACCCACATCTGTTTTACCTTGTGGCTCAGCTGGTAAAGAATCCGCCTGCAGTGCAGGAGACCTGGGTGTGATCCCTGGGTTGGGAAGATCTCCCGGAGAAGAGAAAAGCTACCCACTCCAGTATTCTGGCCTGGAGAATTCTATGGACTGTATAGTCCACGGGGTCCCAAAGAGTCGGGACACGACTGAGCGACTTGCACTTTTTTTTGGGGTAACAGGACTGAGATAGGTTTCCCAGCCTCCTTTGAAGTTAGATGTGGCCACAGAACTGACTTCTTTCTGGGGAATCCTGGGATAAGTAATGGGTGCAATTCTAGGCCTGCCTTATAAAAACTCACCAATGCCATCTTCTGTGATCTTCTCCTCTGATTCAGTGGAGCCCAGCAAACTTGGAAACCATGTGTTACCAATAGCGGAACCATAAGATAATAGGACCCGGGGTCCCTGAGCTACCCAGGTCAGGCTAGCTCCCCACAAGAAGCAGAAGCAAGAAATAAATATTTACTGTGTCAGTCCACTGAGATTTGGGGAGTATGTTGTAGAGCAAAGTGATTATCTTAATCAGATGCTTTCCAATGTGATTTTATATATATATATACTGTAGTATAAGTAATTTGAAACCAAGGAATAGCTCTTGTTCAACTTTGTAATCAGTAGGTACAAGATAAACACTTCGGATTCAGTAGGTAGTAAACATATGCATATTGAATGGAAGGGAGTACCAGGCATAGGAAACAACATTCTGAGGCAGGTGTGTAATTAAATGACTATCTAATTGAAGAGGAGGAGAGGATTTGAGCATGGTGTTGGTAGTGGCAGCAGTTTAGATATCAATATGTATTTGTGTGTGTGTGTGTGTGTGTGTGTGTGTGTAATCAGCACAATTTGGAATATATTTTAAAAATTCTGGGTCATGCTTAGTCCAATAGTGAGAGCACAGATGGAATGATATTTGTCAAAAGACGCCCATGGGTATTATGAACATCTTGGGTCTTGTTGAACCAATAAGGAAAATGTGAAGTACTCTTTCCAACCGCCCTGCCGGATGCTTTTTCCATGAGGGATACTGTCTGCCCTCAAGTTACTGAGAACTGATATCACGATTTTTCTTTCTCATTTCCATTGCTCTTTCGACATCTCCTTCATCTGGTGGAGACACCACAACGAAGGATTGGCAGAAATTGTGCTCTTGGAGCTTCTCCAAACAGCATCAGAAAAGGAAGTGCCAGAAATTTCAAAAGAAAGCCTGTTTTCATGAGATTTCCTGCCTTCCTTACATCTCAACATGTCCAAATAGTTCCGATAACCTTCAGTTGAACTTGAGGTTGCTTCACTCCAACAGAAATGAAGTGTCTGCGTGGAGGCTTACCCATTCAGCAACAGGTACACTTTAGGAAGTGTATCTCAACCAAAAGGGACAGCACATGCCCAGATTCTGGCTCTGACCCTTTCTGAACGCCAGCCAGCTCTCCTGTTCAGGCACTTGATACTTCATCTCAAGCCATCCCTCTCCCTCAGAGCATCTCCCAGAGTTCACCTAAGCCTTTCAATCACTGCTTATCTCTGACAAATTTTTTTCACAAATATCTCCCTGAAAGAGAAGTCATCCTTCTTCATCATTTTTTTAAGATGGAAAAATTCAATGTTTGTCTTACCTCTTTTAGGAGCCTTATATCTAACTAAACTTAGAAACACCACTTAGTTAAAATCTTGGGGACAATAAGAACACTTCCCAGATCAAAGATCTAGCTATTTAAAATGACAATTCTAAGGTCAGACATTTCTTTGGGTGGGGAATGCCTTTTATTTCCTTTGTTGGCTGTTTTCATCTCTGACATGAATGCATGCCTGGGTAGGGTCATGTTGCTTAAGTTTAGATTTTGATTCTTTTCCTTTTATTGTTGCTTCTTTCCTAGAAGTCTTGATTCTGGATTTATTTGGAGGGGGGGTGATTCTGTTTTGTTTTATCCATTCCTAGTATACTTTTTCATGTTCTGTGAAAAAGCTGTATAAAAATCAGTTTCTATTTTTTTTCTATTCAGTCAGTCACTAGTTTTTTTGTTATGCCTGTTTCCTTCATCATAATTAATATTCATTTTGCCAAAACATGAAGTAGTGTATAGAACTTACTACTGCCTAAAATTAACCAACTGTGTATCACAGATCCCTCTTTCTCTGATCATAGCCTAGAATTGCCTCTTCTCAGGCAGAAACACAATAAGCTCACGCAATGATTTATTTTAATATTTGTTTTATGACAGCATGAAAATACCAAGAATTGTCTAGACACCTAGCTGGCACCATACGCATGAAATAAAGTAACCTATTACAGCAGATAAAAACATGCATATAGCAAATAAAAATACTGACAAAACAGTCAAATAATTCATATGCAAAGAACAGAGCAATATTGCCAAGTACCAGCCTGAAACTTTTTGCACTGGCATTCCTAAACCCACGGAAAAGGCACGTTGAGATTACAAATATATTAAAGTCAGTAGCTAGGAGGGGTTTTACTGGGACACACTATTTTACACACCCACCCACACACACGCTCCATACACATCTCTGTTGAATCGGGGGGTCATGCAGGAAAGAGAACAAACTACGATTTTCTTCTCTCCTTTCTGGTCTTTTTCCCCCCTAGGCTGTTGCAGGATCTGGCAGGGCTACTAGCTTAGGAATCAAAGAAACGCCACCATGTCAGTATTGGAAAAAAACCTGCATTCTTATTTGACATCTGGAATCCAGTTTTCTTGTAGGAACTTGCAATAGGAATTGAACTTGGAGCACCACCCATGTCAAAGACTCCTATTACCAATCTCAAGGATTTCAGCCCTGACTTGGACATCTGTGGGATTTATACTAAGGTAGATTATTTCCGATAAATCATGGGTGAGGAGTGAAGACGGTCCTCCACTCTCCTTCCTTCCCCTAAAGTGAAAGGCAGGAGGCGCAAAAATCACCCAGGGGCACCTGGCCACCATGTCTGCTCATCCGAGCAAACCTTACCACGTATGTGCCACGGTGAACCGCCGCTGTTTGGGGATGTTGCTACTGAGAAGCATCCTGCGCAGGAGCCTGGGGGAATTTCTCGGCGAAATCACGGGTGAGAGCTTGGGAGACACCGATTTCCTTGAGGTCTTGGACTTCTCGTGCTGCAACAGGTTTTCCCGCAAGGATTTCACAAGATCCTCGTTCAGCCAGGGGTTTGGACAATGCGGATTATCCACTTCAGGGACTGTTAAAGTGTCCGGGCTTGTCGTCTGCTGAGCCATTTTCGCGGTCAACTTTGTACACTTGGCAGTGATCCAGGGCAACGTGGTTGCCTGGCCTCCTTCCAGTGACTGCTTCGCTCGGCTCCCGGGCAGAGGTCCGGGGAAGCAGGTCGGAATCAACCGCTGCTAGTTCATTCGGCCGCCTGCCTCAGTCTCTCGGCGGAGACGGGGCTGGGAGCAGGGGAGGCGAGTGCACTCCACGGCGGAAGCCTCGCGAACGTCACCCCTCCTCTGCCGATCCCCTGCCAAGGCTCACCGCCGAGCTCGCGGGGCAGAGGAACATGGAGGGAAGCCACGGCGAGCGAGGCTTTTGTCAGCGCTACGAAACAGCCTGCTAAACTATTGGAACTAATGCGCCGCAGCTGCTCCAGCGACTTCTGCTTATGTACAGAAAACGTCCGGGGCGGGGGGTGGGGGGGGCGGTTAGGGCTTAACCATCAGATGCCTGCTGCCCGTTGTTTGGCCAGTCTTTTCATTTGCTTATTCCTGAATCCAGAGGAAAGAAAAACTTTGAACTTGACCTTCCTCTCCCGCAAGGTCTATTTATCTCCCTTAGGTCCCCGTTCATAAAAGAAATTGCTAGTCCCTCGGTTTTTATAAGGGGGGAATAAACAAACAGGAGTTAGACAAGGAGAAATAGTTCCCTGTTTGCTCAGCTCCATCTGATGGTCCTTGGAAGACAAATCCCAAGAGGAGAAAATGGACTCTTTCTTTTCCTCTTTCTGTCTAGTTAGAAGCCAAACAAAAGGTTTCAAAATACTACATATGGAACCCATCACAGGTTGCGTCGTTTAGCCTAATGAAGGCCCTTTCAAAGCGTGGAACAACACAGTTATAGCCCCAAATGGTATTTGTTGTATCTTTGCATTTAAACTGATGACACTCCAGAGGAACAGACCGCTTTCATATGGGGATTTAAAAATGATTTTTAAAGTTTCAATCATTGCTTATGGTATAGACATTTTATTCAACTATAAAAGATAAATCTAGCTTTCTGGCTTTCCATAGTCATTTCCTCAGTTGTTTTTAATATAAGATTTTTATGTGTGATCAGAATAGCTTCTACAAACTCACTCAAAGTGGGTTTAAAATAGAAGAAATTATTTCTTGCCTACTTAGTTTGCTACTGAAAAGAAGAATTAAATATTACAATTCAAGTAATTAGGTAATAAAGCCTGTTAAATCTTATTATATGGCCACCAGAAGTACAAGCTTCAGATATGCATTTGAAAGGGAATTCAAACCTTTGATTATAGATGTCCCCAGCAGCCTAGTGATGCTACAGACAGTTCAAGATGGAAATCAAAGCACATTTCTCAGGATCTAATAATATTTTTTAAAACTTTAAAACAATAACTTAAGAAGGAGTTAGGAAATACATTCAGATAAAATGGAAAACAGAGTAGTCTGATCCAGTTATTTTTTGGTTTCTATAATTACTGTTAGGTGGATTCTAAAAGTTCCTCCTATTTCCTTCCTTGGGTGTTCCACATGAAGTTTTAATTCCTTGCATTTAAAATGTTACAGAAAAGGATACTCTGAGGATCTGACCATATAAGCCCAGGGCCACCATTTGGTGTACCTATAATAATTTAACAGTACACATGTACCTTGACTTCATCAGAAAATTTGGTATATGTAATGATTAAAATGATACCAAATTTCTGAAAAATGGGCTGAGGGCCTGACAATTACATTAGAAGTTGTACAAAACAGGAGTACCTGCTTACATTCAAAGAGATTGTAATTTAATGGAAAGGACTACACTATGCTCGGAAAAAGACACCAGAACATCTACAGAGTGAAATTATCAGGCGCAGAAAAATAACAATGAGAATGGTGTGCATGAGTGAAGAGAGAATGCCGAGTGCAATACAGCTTGAAGGGAGGGAATCAACAATTAATGGAAAGGAAGTTAACACAAAAGACCACTCCAAATGAGGGATTAGAACATGAAAATACAATAAGGAATTAGTAAGCAAGTCTTGTTCAAGACTAAAAACAAATGAAGTTAGTAGATATAAAACCTATTCAAGCTTGTAGATATAAAAAGTTCAGATAACAGGATAAAGTGAAGGGGAAAAAAAACCCAATAAGTAGTAAACCAACATGACAAAAAGAAAAAAAAAAAAAAAAAAAAAAAATTGCCACTCTCTAAAGACTTGTTTCATTCAACACTGATGGGTATATTTGTACTAGGTACTCTATGGAGTGTCTAGGATATTACGATATTTAAAGGTAATCGATCAAGTGCAAAGCAGTTGACAGGACAAAGTGTAGCCCAGGTACCCAGAGGAGAGCCTGGAAACTGGAGATATTTAAAAGGCTGGCTTTAAGTAGACAAAAGTGTTGCTCAGTGGCCAAAGAAAGGTATTGATAGGACTGAGAATGCTATGGGATCTATATTGGGACATTCATTGAGTTCAGAGGATTCTAGGTTCTAGGGTTTGCTTTCAGTGACCTTTCCTTAAGAGGAGTTAAATATTTACAAGCTATTCTTCTCATATTTGGCCTGTAATGTGGATGCTCAAAGACACTGGGCACTTTGTAGATAATCACAACTAAGCTAAAATAGAAGATATAAGACTATTCTATTAAAAAAAACTCATTGAGAATCATGGTTAAACATGGACTAAGATAGAACAGAGGCATTTGGCAAGTCTCCCATTACTTGGTGCATGTTAAAAGATTCCATTGTAGAAGAAGAGTTGGCTACCTCTATACAGGTGCCCATTTTCTGTCATTATTTGTTCAATTTCCTGACATCTACAATTACCTTCCTGAATGCCCCCCAATGATATATGGCATGCATGCTCCTTTTTGAAAATAGGATTAATTTTGTTTTGAGAATTATTTGCCACCTCCTTGAAATAGCTTGCAAGATCCTGCAGTGTTACAAAATCATGCTTGAAAATAACTGCCTTAGGAAGCACAAATTGTAAAGTTTTGATGATAACCAGGTGAAGGAGGTTTGGATAAATAGGCAATTCTCTTTATAATAATGCAGAAGGTCAGGGGAACTCTTCCAACAGGAGGACTACAGAGCTTGCTTTTTCCTTTTTTTTTTTTCAAACAAAATCTTTTCAAAACTAGCTGCCAGAAACTTTTCTGAAAAACACAGTACTGTGACAACCAAATAAGGCCTTAGATTTTAACGAGTGGAAATTTGAAAGTGGGGCAAAATGTTTTGATAAAAGCACCCACGCCTAGAACAGCAGATAGCATCTCAACTTAATAAAAACTTTCCTAGATGCCTTTCTGTGGATTTTCAAAATCTGTTTTTTCAGGTTTTTGGAATCCTTGAAAGCATTTGTATAATTCATAATTCATAAGCAGCAACACAAATAAGAAATAAGATTTGTACAGGTTATGGGACAAAGACTTAAAAGTGTGCCCTTGCCTAGGTAAAAACAAACAAGGCTGGATTTCTCACAATTCAAAGGGAGCAATGGTGCAGCTAATTCAAAAGAATGGATAAATTAAAATGAGTTATACTCAACTACGGAATGCATTGTATATTTCTCCCAACCACGTTTTAGTTAAGTAAACAGTGCCTTAAAATGAGACTGCTTTTCATATTTTCATATTGTCTAGAGGATGTGGTCCATGGAAATTATCTGATAGTGGGAGAGATTATGTTGTTTAACAGTTAAGAACATACGTATGGAACTCAAAGCATGTTTTGAACCCCAGCTATGATATTTACTAGCTGTGTACTTCACTTGTCTATGGCTTAGTTTCTCATGTGTGAAACAGAATGAGAATAATAGCTATTGCGTAAGAATACTGCAAAGATTTGATGTGTTAATACCCATGATACAAAGTATATGAAGAGAGCTTGGTACAGAGTAAATACCCAGTCAATGAAACCTGCCACTCAGTGATACAAGGAACTTACAGATATTTACACTTAGTAGATAGCAAGTTTGTGCCAGGGTCTTTCGTTTGATTCTTGTAATAACTCTTAGGGTTTTATGTCATTAACATTATTTTACCAAAGAGAGCATAAGGAGGAAAAATAACTTACACAAAGTCATTAGTTCAACAATGCACAACAGAGTTTTGTCCATGAAGTGCCAGGGTCTCTTATTTTAATTCTATATCAAATCACCCCAAAAGGAAAGCAAATTCAGTATTTAAAATTGATGATGGAAAATAGAAATCTGAGTGCCCTGAGCTCCTGGTTTAATTAACACTAAATTCTTTCCTTGGCCTTACTCAGGACATACACAGTGACAACCTGTAAAACATGCCAAGTCATGAAATTCTTACAAAGGCATGTTATTCAAGTGAGGGCAGATCGAGGTGGAATTCCTCAGTGTTTTTTCATCTATGTGCCTATGTACCTTCGATATTAAGGTGTTTTCATTTGAATTTCAAATGAAATGGTAGTTTTCTACTTTACAAAATAATACATTCTAAAATCATTTTATATTTTTATTTTAATATATATTAACATATATAACTAAATTATATAAATATATATTTTATATTTTCCTTGTGATTATTTTTATTTAGAATTTATTCTTATGATAAAATTATGTTATCCTTGTGAACAGTGTAGAACAAGGCTTTCAAATCATCATTATCATTGAACATTTATTAGGTACTGGGCTGCTTAGTGGAGATTAAATACAGTAAAGTATCTATTTGAAAATAGTAGATATATACAAACCCTGCCATAGAGAAAACAAATGATAAGTATCAAACTAGTAATAAAAACAATCAGTGCCTCAAAGATTTAAAGGAGTAACTAAAATATATCTAGACCAATGGAACAATAACTCAAAAAAGGAGCAGGACTTAAATTAGGCCTTGAAAGAAAGTGCATGTGGAAGAAGAATAACATGATATTTTTGGGAGTGAGTAGTCTAGGGGAGGTGAGAGATGTTGGATTTTTAGACTCCTGTGGAAGAGTAAAAATTATCTATTTTGGATGTAGCTAAATAATATATATAGAGATTTAAATAAGATAAATTTGGTGACATTATATATTATAATTTGGAGACGGGTGATTCTGAAGGCTGTTTATCTTCACAGTTCTGTTTCAATATAAATTTGTGTAGAAATAGAAGAGGCTGATCACATAAGAATAAGAAGGATTTACTGCTTAAAGCAAATTGTAATAACTATATGTAACTTTGTTCTGTATTTTCCAAGTCTCCTGTACATGTGTTATCATACTTTCATAATTTAAAAAAGAAAGAGAAAAAATAATCATAATCAATTATATAGTTCATCTAATTAAGTGTAGTTCACCTAAATCAATCATTCAAAGGCTGTTAATGTAAAAAAAGACATCTAGGGCTTATTGAACAAAAGAAATATAATTGCTTGATTTATATTAGAGCTACATTTTGCACAGACAATGTCTTTTTTCAAGCTCAATTCATTTTAATAGAAAGATTACATGGGCTTTGTTTCTAGATTAAATCTAGTCAATGGGCTTACCCCCCACCCCTAGATTAAAGCTAAATGTTAGAGATCTATCTATTGACAGAGTAAACTAACATTTAATTTGAAAGATAAGTTACCTTTTTATAGGCACAACTTCTACCAGCCACATTTATACAGCATGTTCATTTTATTTCTGAGAAAAAAATAATAATAAACCTGCAATACAGTTTAAGTAAGATTCTTTCCTTTTCTCTTGATACAGTCACCTGAAAAAGCTTCCAATACTAGAAAAGAATTTTTCTTGATTACTCTGCTAAAATGAAACACTAGAATGTTCTAAGTATTAGCCAAACTTCAATAAAGAAAATAGGGTCTGATGGTCACTAAAATTTTAGTACAGTATCTGATATTTCTGGGCCTTCTTTCAATGAGAAGAATAGCTAGCCATTTTTGCCTTTAACTTGCAGACCAAAAAATCCCCTATTCTACTCTGTCTATAGTGGATTATCCCCTAGCATACTGAATGAGCAATTCTCTAGATTTTACAAAACAAAATGCCCTAAGTGCAAGCACTTTGCATCACTGCTTAATTTGGTCATTGTGATCACTCTAATGAGGCAGGCCCTACTGCCTTCATTTTAAAGTTGAGAAAACTGAGGCACCAAAATTAAAAAAAACTTCCTTAAGGTCATACATACCCAGTAGATAATAGAGTTGGGATTTTATTTTATTTTATTTTATTTTTTTTTGCAGTGCTGGGGGCATCGCTGCATCACGCTAAGAGGCCTCACAGGCCACAGCGAAGAGAACAGGGCCCTGAGGTCTAGGACACCTGCTGCCCGCGGGCAGCCCAGGGCACCACACCCTCCAGCCTCGGGGCTGCTGCTCGCTGCCTGCCCAGCCCCTTCCCAGCCATTCCTCCTGCCTCAGCCCCTCACAGTAGTGTCTCCCAGCATCCTGGCCGCCTCGCAGGTGAGCAAACACCCCTAACATAGAGCCCATGTCTCTGGAAGTGATCCTCACCTTGGTCTTCATCAGCCTGCCTACTCTGCATCCAGAAGCTCATGGGGAGAAAGGATCCCCGGTCCACCCACCTCCCTAAGCAGAAGCTGCGTTTACAGCATAGACCCCAGGCACGTCGAAGTCTGCGCGGTGCTGGCCCAGTGGCCAGGCCAGAGGACAGCCTGTCCTGCATGTCTCAGCGCTCCCGAGCAGCCCGCAGCGGCAGAGCGAGGCCGTGAAAACTGTCA
This sequence comes from Bison bison bison, assembly GCF_000754665.1. NCBI lineage: Eukaryota > Metazoa > Chordata > Mammalia > Artiodactyla > Bovidae > Bison > Bison bison. Next base: position 1,136,402 of record NW_011494900.1, on the reverse strand, counting down.
GGACCACTCTCACAGTTGGGATTTTAAAGCAGATCAAGAACAGGGCCCATGCATGTAATCACTGCAGTAGACTGCCTTTGTGTGTTTTTAAAAAATGTCAAGTAAATTAATAAGATATTCTCAGTAAAATGACACCCCACTCCAGTACTCTTGCCTGGAAAATCCCATGGATGGAGGAGCCTGGTAGGCTACAGTCCATGGGGTCACTAAGAGTCGGACACAACTGAGCGACTTTACTTTCCCTTTTCACTTTCATGCATTGGAGAAGGAAATGGCAACCCACTCCAGTATTCTTGCCTGGAGGATCCCAGGGACTGGGGAGCCTGGTGGGCTGCCATCTATGGGGTCGCACAGAGTCAGACATGACTGAAGCGACTTAGCAGTAGCAGCAAAATGAGTTCACACAATTTGATATGTACAAACTAATATCTACAAAATATTTGTCACAAGTTTTTGAAGTGAAAGTATGTCCACTTTTAAAGTAAATGTATCTCCAACCAATGCCCATTAGTAATGGTATTTTGAGTCTCTGACAGGTATTTCTTCATAACCAAAGATCTCCAAACTCGCCAAAATTGTCCATTGTATTACAAACAAGATACTTTCCAAAGCACAAATGAACTTGGGTAGACTTTCAGAGCCTTTTGCTGTTTTTGTCCACATAAAGACATGTTAGTGAACAAAATTCAACATGTTTCCCAAGCTCACAGTAATAGAATACAGTAGTGATCTAGTCAAATCTCAACACCAAGGAATAAATTTCCTCATCTCATTTTTCAGTCTCTGTATCCATCCCCCACTGATCCCAGGAAAGGAGTTTTAAAGTCTTTCTCTAATTAGCATAATATAACTAGAAAGCCTCCCTCTGACCCTGACACATAACATCTGTTTTAGTCCTTCTGTTTTTTGGATATGGTTTTTAGGAGACAAAAGTTATTTCATGGAAAGTCCATGACACAGAGGTTTATAATTGTAGCTGGAGACTTTTTTTTTTTTTTAAGTTTAACATATTTAGACAATGATCCCTCATAACTAAATTGTTTTTAGAGATGATACTTTTTATACCTAACTGTAAGAAGCCTTCTGAAACTTAGTCATTCATGTGGGGTGCTTTACAAAAGACATCACAGAAACTGGAGTTTTGGTTCCAGTTTTGTAATTAGCCGACTAAGTCACCTTGGCATAGTGGTAAGGAATCTGCCTGCCAATGCAGGAGACCAGGGTTCGACCCCTGGGTTGGTTGGGAAGATCCCCTGGAGTAGGAAATGGCAACACACTCCAGTATCCTTGCCTGGAAAATCCCATGGACAAAGAATCCCAGCAGGCTCCAGTCCACGGGGTCATAAGAGTTGGACATGACTGAGCATACACATAAGTCACCTTGAACAAGTTACAAGTCACTTTCACAGGAACTGAGCTCTCTAGTTAAGAGTCTTATAATTTGACTAGGGTTTTAGAATGCTAAATAAAGAAAACTATATGCTGTCTTCAACAGCAAGTTTTAGTTGCCACTGAAGAAAAACTTATCAAGCGCATTCTGAGGCACTACGGCCTCTTGCATTTGCATGGAGTGATGGTATGTGCCACAGATGGTGTTTTAAAGGAAAAATGGAAAAGATAAATTTAATATTTAAGATATTAAAGATGGAATATAAGAGTGTGCTGCACTAACCAGGTGTCTTACTAATGCTTTTATGGCCCCGAAACTTGAAAAAATTCCTTCCCTAAGTAGGTAAAAAAATTTGTTCGGACATCTGAGTCACAGCTTGGGAGACAGAGTAGGAGAGCAATGCCTGTTAATTTAATATTTGGAATCAAAGCATTGTTTTAAAATAGTGAAACTACAGAGATAGATATATTCACTGTTACATAACGTTGGATTTTCCAAAACTTCAGGGCTTATTGCAACTTTGGGGCAGTAAGAGAAACTTGTGCACTCACATTTCACAAAGACTAGTTTTGGCCAATTTTAATGAGTGTTGCATGGGGATAAAAAGCATTTTGTGATAAATATATGTGTGTGTGTGTGGCTGAGTTGAATATAATTAAATAGGTCTCGAGGCTTCCGTACAATAAGATCTTTAATATGTCTTTTAATGTGCTTTAATTATGCTAATGTGATATGCTTTTAGATAGTTTTTAATATACTAATGTGATTTATGAAAGCAGGCTTGCTTGGCTCTGAATCTACTGCATCTTCCAGCATGTCCAGAGTTGGGTATTTCCAGAAACACTTAGCTGGACTTACTACAAACATCTTCTTGAACAAGGCTGATAGATAATATGAAGCTTCCCTGGCTTCTGTTATGCTGCTCTCTTTTCCTACTGAACTGCAGTCAAACAGAATGCTCTCAGGTGCTGCCCTGATGGTGAAGGTGGCTTATTCCCTAAATCGTGTCCAACTCTTGCGACCCAATGAACTATAGCCCTACAGGCTCCTCTGTCCATGGGATTTCCCAGGCAAGAATACTGGAGTGGGATACTGTTTCCTTCTCCAGGGGATTTTCCCGACCCAGGGACTGAACCTGCATCTATCTGCATCTATCTATGTGGTGTCCTGCATTTCAGGTGGATTCTTTACTGCTGAGTCACCTTGGGAAGTCTGCTGCCCTGGTACCATCTTCTATTAGACTAAAGGTAATTGTTGTGCTCCTGCCCTGACATTAATCCCACCCTCCTCCTTAATTGGTGTATTTCCCCTTGTAAAAGGCACACTTTAGCAGAAGCTATGAGATAGCTATCAAATATCTTTAGAGGCTATGAGAGGCTATGAGCTAGCTGGGATTGTGAGTCTAAATGACAGTCCTATAGAGAGTGTGGTTGAAAGGCCATCCACAGGCTAATGGGTTAGAGAAGCATGGCTCTATATGGGACTGTCAATGAGAGGATGTGCAAAGGCAACTGAAAGCTGATTATTTTTCAAGCTTTAGTATATCTAAGAATCACCTGGAGAGCATGCCAAATACAGATATTGATTCAGGAGGCCTGGGGTGTGGAGCTTGAGATTTTGGATTTCTAAAGTTCCAAGGTGCTGTCAATGCCAGTTCATGGTCACTCTATAAGTATCCAGCCACAGAAATAAGTAGAGACACTTGGCAATTTAAGTCTAGCAAATAAGGGCAATTAGCTTACACTTAGGTGGTGCTATTTATTTCTGCTTTATTGATTATGCCAAAGCCTTTGACTGTGTGGATCACAATCAACTATGGAAAATTCTGAAAGAGATGGGAATACCAGACCACCTGATCTGCCTCTTGACAAATCTGTATGCAGGTCAGGAAGCAACAGTTAGAACTGGACATGGAACAACAGACTGGTTCCAAATAGGAAAAGGAGTCCGTCAAGGCTGTATATTGTCACCCTGTTTATTTAACTTATATGCAGAGTACATCATGAGAAATGCTGGACTGGAAGAAGCACAAGCTGGAATCAAGATTGCCGGAAGAAATATCAATAACCTCAGATACGCAGATGACACCACCCTTATGGCAGAAAGTGAAGAGGAACTCAAAAGCCTCTTGATGAAAGTGAAAGTGGAGAGTGAAAAAGTTGGCTTAAAGCTCACCATTCAGAAAACAAAGATCATGGCACCCGGTCCCATCACTTCATGGGAAATAGATGGGGAAACAGTGGAAACAGTGTCAGACTTTATTTTCTGGGCTCCAAAATCACTACAGATGGTGACTGCAGCCATGACATTAAAAGACGCTTACTCCTTGGAAGAAAAGTTATGACCAACCTAGATAGCATATTCAAAAGCAGAGACATGACTTTGCCAACAAAGGTTCGTCTAGTCAAGGCTATGGTTTTTCCTGTGGTCATGTATGGATGTGAGAGTTGGACTGTGAAGAAGGCTGAGCACCAAAGAATTGATGCTTTTGAACTGTGGTGTTGGAGAAGACTCTTGAGAGTGCCTTGGACTGCAAGGAGATCCAACTGGTCCATTCTGAAGGAGATCAGCCCTGGGATTTCTTTGGAGGGAATGATGCTAAAGTTGAAACTCCAGTACTTTGGCCACCTCATGCGAAGAGTTGACTCATTGGAAAAGACTCTGAT
>NW_011494900.1:1120654-1132246 GCF_000754665.1 Bison bison bison | reverse complement strand
GAATGATGCTAAAGTTGAAACTCCAGTACTTTGGCCACCTCATGCGAAGAGTTGACTCATTGGAAAAGACTCTGATGCTGGGAGGGATTGGGGGCAGGAGGAGAAGGGGACGACAGAGGATGAGATGGCTGGATGGCATCACTGACTCGATGGATGTGAGTCTGGGTGAACTCCGGGAGTTGGTGATGGACAGGGAGGCCTGGTGTGCTGCGATTCATGGGGTCACAAAGAGTTGGCCACGACTGAGCAACTGATCTGATCTGATCTGATTTTAAATTATATTTAGCTATTTGTGTAGGGCTTAAATTTCTTGTTGATATTTTCATAAATAATGAATTTTAAGTAACTTTTATAAACTTTTTTCAAATGAGAATATACATTCAAAAAGATTGAATTCTAAAAGCAAATATTGCTATATTAGATCCACATTTTAAAACGAAGAAAAAAAGACTTGATAGAAGTTGAAAAAACAGATTATTTAACAAGTGTGGTAGAATTCTTTGCCTGTTTCTGTATTATTTATTGAAATTTAAAGAGTTATTTAAGACTAATAGACTCTTTCCAGGATATGATTTAATTAATCTGAAAGCATTTAATTGAACAAATACTATAACTAGGTTCTATGTGTATAATGAGGATGCTAATCTTTGTATATCTGGGGACACAAGACTCACTCTTTGCTGTGTTCAGAGAGAAATGGAATATTTCCTGCCATATCTGTAAACAAAGATGTCACATTCATCAACAACTGCAGCCGTCACAAGGGTGAACTGGTGAGCACTGAGGGACCTCAGGAGGGAAAGAATATCTGCCATCTAGCAGCCGTCTGACTGCAGCCACTCCCTAATGTGCTTGCCTGTGTGACTGCCCAGTTGTGTTGGATTCTTTATGACCCTTTGGAATCCAGCCCACCAGGCTCCTAAAAATGTCCATGAGATTTTTCAGGCAAGAATACTGGAGTGGGTTGCCATTTTCTCCTTCAGAGGATCTCCCCAACACGGGAATCCAACCCATGTCTCCTGCGTTGCAGGAGCCTTTCCCTCCTGAGCCATCCACTGAGGGAACCACTTCCTATGGTGATCCCTGAAGAAGGAAGCTCAGTCAGTCAGTTCAGTTGTTCAGTCATGTCCGACTCTTTGCGACCCCATGGACAGCAGCACGCCAAGCTTCCCTGCTCATCACCAACTCCCGGAGCTTACTCAAACTCATGTCCATTGAGTCAGGCATGCCATCCAACCATCTCATCCTCTGTCACCCCCTTCCTCTCCTGCTCTCAATCTTTCCCAGGATCAGGGTCTTTTCCAATGAGTTAGTTCTTCGCATCAAGTGAGCAAAGTATGGAGTTTCAACTTCAGTATCCGTCCTTCAAATGAATATTCAGGGCTGATTTCCATTAGGATTGACTGGTTTGATATCCTTGCTGTCCAGAGGACTCTCAAGAGTCTTCTTCAACACCACAGTTCAAAAGCATCAATTGTTTGGCATACAGCTTAGGAAAGCTGTATGGTCCAACTCTCACGTCCATACATGACTACTGGAAAAACCATACCTTTAACTAGACAGACCTCTGTTGGTAATGTCTCTGTTTTTTAATATGCTCTTTAGGTTTGTCATTACTTTTCTTACAAAGAGCAAGCATCTTTTAATTTCATGACTGCAGTCACCATCTGCAGTGATTTTGGAGCCCCCCCTCCCCCAAAATAAAGTCTGTCACTGTTTCCATTGTTTTCCCATCTATTTGCCATGAAGTGATGGGACTGGATGCCATGATCTTCATTTTTTGAATGTTGAGTTTTTAGCCAGCTTTTTCACTCTCCTCTTTCACCTTTATTAAGAGGCTCTTTAGCTCCTTTATGCTTTCTGCCATAAAGGTGGTGTCATCTGCATATCTCAGGTTATTGATATTTCTCCCGGCAATCTTAAGTCCAGTTTGTGCTGCATCCAGTTGGGCATTTTTCATGATGTACTCTGCATAAAAGTTAGATAAGCAAGGTGACAATATACAGCCTTGATGTACACCTTTCCCAGTTTGGAACCAGTCTGTTGTTCCATGTCCAGTTCCAACTGTTGCTTCTTGACTTGCTTACAGATTTCTCAGGAGGCAGGTAAGGTGGTATGGTATCCCCGTCTCTTTAAGAATTTTCCACAGTTTGTTGTGATCCACATAGTCAAAGGTTTTAGTGTAGTCAATGAAGCAGAAGTAGATGTTTTTCTGGAATTCTCTTGCTTTTTTCTATGATCCAACAGATGTTGGCGATTTGATCTCTGGTTCCTCTGCCTTTTCTAAATCCAGCTTGAACATGGATGTTCTCGATAACATGTACTATTAAAACCTAACTTGGAAAATTTTGAGCATTGCTTTGGCATTGCATTTCTTTGGGACTGGAATGAAAACTGACCTTTTCCAGTCCTATGGCCACTGCTGAGTTTTCCAAAGCTCAGGATGTGAAAACAAGATATTGGCACCCCATAGGTGATGTATCAAAGGAATGATTTCAGTGAGCCCAGACTGTTGCATCTTCCCATACAAAAATAAGCACTAAATTCCTTAACTTGGGTTATCTGATTTTCTCTAATTAACCACATTCTTTTGAGTTCAGACTACCTGAACTTTGTTGTAAAATTTCTGTAAAATTTCTGTATAACCTGGTTCCTCCTCTCACCTCCTTGGAATAGTTCTCTCAGGGTCACCTGAGATGCTGTCTCCTGGGTTTGAAGTCCTACATTCCCACCAAATAAAACATAAATAACTCTCAACTTTTAGGTTGTGAATTTTTTTTTAGGTCAACAAGAGTTAGCTTGGATTTCTCAGTGTCATTTTCTATATATGGAGCATTGTCAAGAACACTCATCATCAAGATTCACTACCATGCTATTGACCTATTATCTAAAGAATTAATCATTGAAGTTATTCTGACTTTGTAGTGCTCAAATGATTGCTTAATTATATTCACAAAATCTGCTTTTTTTCCAAAATTATTATTTCTAAGCCCTAATAAAGTATTATATAACTATAAAAGCCTACAGTCTAGCTAATCTAATAAATACCATTTATGTTATGAAATTATATAATCACTACATAAAGCCAACCAGTAATTACTTAACCCATTACAAAGGAAAAATAATGAATGACAAAGAAATACTCTTATTGAACCCATGGTGAATACACTTCAGTTAAGCAGCAGTTGCCTTGAAAGCCTTACATTTGTTGATTGAAAAAAATGCACAACCTAAAAACTGAGAATTATGTTTTATTTGGCAGACAAGCTTAGGACTTAAGCCTGGGAGACAGCCTCTCAGATGGCTCTGATGGACTACTCCAAAGAGACAAGGGAGGAGCCAGGATATATGAGTTTTTGAAAAACAAAAGCAAAAACAAAAAATCCAGGTAGTTGGAACAGCAAAAGATTATGGTTAATTAAAGAAAAATCAGACATCTCAAGTAAATGAATTTAGCACTTTTCTATGTATGGGAAGATGCAAGAGTCTTGGCTCATTGAAATCATTCCTCTGATGAACTTTAACTAACTAGGGCCAGTATCCTGTTTTCTCCATCTAAATCCCCACAGGGTGCACCATGGGATGGCTGTGGTGCCTGATGGTTTGATGGCTGCAACATCTTTGTTTATTGATATGGCAGGCAACATTTTTCTTTTACATACTTTAAATGCCTAGAATATGGTAAGTGCTCAGCAGACATTTGTTAGAGGTAGGAAAAATGATGTGTGTGCAGTTTATTTTATTATTTTTTGTGTGTGCTTTTAAACATTTAACTGGCTAAAAGAACAGTGTGCCCAAATCAATTTACACTTATCTACAGAGTAAAAGTTTGAAAGTTTTAGAAATCCTATTGTTAGGCATACTTTTAAGTTTACAAATGCAATTATAAACTGTGCTGTGCTGTGCTTAGTTTCTCAGTTGGGTCTGACTCTCTGTGACCCCGTGGACTGTAGCCCACCAGGCTCCTCTGTCCATGGGGATTCTCCAGGCAAGAATATTGGAGTGGGTTGCCATGCTCTCCTCCAGGGGATCTTCTCAACCCAGGGATCATTGCAGGCGGATTCTTTACCATCTGAGCCACCAGGGAAGCCCGTATTATAAATTATACAGGCCATATATAATCTATTTGTAAAATTTTAAAAGGTCACCCAGAAATCAAAAGTACTTTTAAACCACCATCCCCAAATTAATGGCCCCCCACAGGTAGCCCTATTATCAGCTGTGTTTGTTTCTAGACCTCTGCTGTTCATTACAGTAGTCACTAGCCAAATGTGGCTATTCAGTTCTTGAAACATAAGTAATGCAACTGAGAAACTGAATTTTTATTTATATTTCTTTACAGTTGAACAGCTATTTACATTTAAATAGCTTTCTGTGGCTAGTGGCTACTATACTGTGCAGCAAAATTCTAGACCTCTATGTGATTCATGAATAATTATGTGCCTATAGAAACATATATTGGGTTTCCCTGGTAGCTCAGTGGTAAAGAATCTGCCTGCAATGCAGGAGACCCGGGTTTCATCCCTGGGTCTGGAAGATCCCTTGAAGGAGGGCATGGCAACCCACTCTAGTACTCTTGCCTGGAGAATCCCATGGACACAGGAGCCTGACAGGCTGCAATCCTTAGGGTTGCGCAGAGTCAGAGATGACTGAAGCAACTAAGCAGCAGTCATATATTACTGTTTTCTGAGGATTTTTGAAAGCACAGTCTCAGTGACTATTCTGATTATTCAACAACTTGCTTCTTTCATTCAATAAAGATCTCCCTTGTGATTTTTAGCTGATGCACAGTATTCTGTAGTATGGCTGTTTCTCAGTTCAACTAGCCATTTCCCTACTGATGGGCATTCAGCTGTCCAGTTGCTCACTCTGACACACACAAAACAACCTTGCAAATTCCTTATTGGGCACACATTCCAAGACATTTTTTAAAAATAACAGACACATGGAAGTAGCCTTGTTAAATGACGAGATAAGCATTTTTCATTTTAATAGAATCTGCCAAATTGTTCTTCAAAGTGGCTGATTCAATTTACATTCCCTCCAACAGGGTTTGAATTCCCAGCACATTGTCCTCAAACAGCCTGATGCTACCATCAATTTCCCCACACTAGCTACCAAAGCCTTTTTCTCCCCTCAAGAATATCTTCTTGAGGAAAAAATTAAGAAGGCATCTCTGGCTACCATTAAAATGAACAGAAGTGTGAAGATATATTTCACTTTGCCTCCAAGTCAATGCTCAATTTTAGCTTTTTAACAATTTTAGTTGACCAAGCATTTCCCAGGAGTGTCTCTACTATGACAATATCTACACATTATATAAAGTTTTTTTCCAAAGGAAAAAGCATTAACTTTCTATTTTAGTAATGTTCTGGCACTACTCAGTAAAATATATTTTAAATTGCTTTTCTATAATAGAGATAGAGTGTGAGGAGCATTTATCTTTCTTGCCTAGCTCTTCTTTAATATATCAGTGTAGAATTTTTCAATCCCTGGCTGGAACTCTATTACTGTTTTATGGGACTGTTTCCTTGGGCAAAATTAATGGTCTAGATAAGGATTGAATTTGTTAACTCACTGGATCCTAGTCTGGTAGTCTGGGTTCCTCCAGCATTCTTAGATAAATAGTTGTGTGTGGCTATAAAGAAAGCTGAGCGCCGAAGAATTGATTCTTTTGAATTGTGGTGTTGGAGAAGACCCTTGAGTGTCCCTTGGACTGCAAGGAGATCCAACCAATCCATCCTAAAGGAGATCAGTCCTGGGTGTTCATTGGAAGGACTGATGTTGAAGCTGAAACTCCAATACTTTGGCCACTTGATGCGAGGAGCTGACTCTTCGGAAAAGACCCTGATGCTGGGAAAGATTGAGGGCAGGAGGAGAAAGGGATGACAGAGGATGAGATGGTTGGATGGCATCACCAACTCAATGAACATGGGTTTGGGTGGACTCCGGGAGTTAGTGATGGACAGGGAGACCTGGCGTGCTGTGGTTCATGGGGTCACAAAGAGTCAGACATGACTGAACGACTGAAGTGAACTGTGTGAGGCTGAAACAGCACGCGACCAGGAGTCTCATCCTGACTCTTTAACTACAGGCCCTAGGACCTGAGGCAAGCCCTTCAGTCTCTAGGTCTCAGTGTCCTTATCTAAAAATGATCATGATGGAATAGATGACTATAGAACTCCCCTTGGTAAAATCCACTGTTCCTTAGAAGAGATTCCTCAATAATATACTAACTATAAAGATTTGGGTAGTATTTGAACTAAGAGAAAGAAGCCATCAGGAATAGTTTTATGTAAAAACAGTTCACTCTTATTAATATGTGAAGTCAAATACATATGCTGTACATGAGCATACACTGTTTATGCATTTCTACTTGCTGGGATGTTGAACCCAATGCCATTCTACCCATCCTTCAGTAACCTGCTTGGGGAAGATTTAGGAATCACAGAGAGAGGCAGAGGTACTAAAAACTTGAGGAAGTATTTAGAGCCTTACAGTCAAAGATGGAACGGAGAAGGGTTTCCAAAAATTTGAGACTGGTAACTCTCGTTCTAATTCCTGGCAAACTTGAATAAATTATTTAAGCAGTTAGTCATGAACCTTCTGTGATGCACATAATGACATACCACAGTCAAATTATTATTCTTATTCTTAAAGAGTTGGACAGCTATTCCCAAAAGCTGTTGATTAATAGAGTCCACATCATCCCGTGGAGCAGTCACTGCCATTTATGCAGAGTTATAAACATTTTAAGATATGAACTTGATTTGATAAGATATTTATCATCTGACTCTTACACACAGCTGGAAGAACAGCTAAAGTGGTAGGTTAGTAGTTTCCCAAGGGCTTCCCTGGTGGCTCAGAGGTAAAGACTCTACCTGACAATGAAGGAGATGCAGGTTCTATACCTAAGTTGGGAGGATCTCCTGGAGAAGCAAATGGCAACCCACTCCAGTATTCTTGCCTGGGAAATCTCATGGACAGAGGAGCCTGGTGGGCTGCAGTCCATGGGATCACAAAGATTCAGATATGACTGAGCGACTAAACAACAACAATAGTAGTTTCCTAAACCAGATAGATCTGTACAGTCTTCCAGGTGAGATATTAAAACAGGATTCAGAACCCAGACCTACAAGTACAAGTACAGGAGGGCAGAGGCCCAGGAAACTTTGTCTAGTGATTCTGACGATCAGTCAAACTTGAAAATCACCTTCCTAGATGATAAAATCAAACCCCAAGAATAAATATTTTCAAAGAGATGCATTTTTTTAAAAAAAAGGAAAAGGAAAAAGAAATCTTTGCAGAGTGGGAGAGCAGATCAAACAAAACAACATACAGATCCATTTGGATAAACATAAAATCCTGTTAGCTCAAGTGAAAATGTCAACTGCAGTTTGGATTTATGGCTATTGGTTGAAAACATCTCACAGAATCAAGAGAAATCAGTAATGTTATAAAAGCTTCATTTAAAGAAGATTCTGCAGGTCACAGTGGCCAGGGCTGCAGCACATGGTTTGCAAGTTGTGCCTTGCACAGCCCTAGAGGGGGACAGTTACAAGTTCATCTCTAACTGGTAAAAACCTAGTATGCTATGATTACACTAGGAAGTTGCCATCAGTCTTGGGGGGATTATTTAAACTAATGTTTACCTTTTAAATGATATATCATAAATTTACATAAAATACAAAAATCATAACAAGTGTCTAGTTTGATTTTTTAATGTGTCTTACATATGTCATCAACACCCAGATTAAAATACAGAAACTGATATTCTCAGTCAATACACCCCCAAGAGGTAACCACTATTTTGACCTCTCCCAGTATGAATTTGTTTTGCCTGTTCTTGAACTTCATATAAGTAGAAACCAACAGCATATACCATTTGCATATGTATTCTTTCATTCAACATAATGACTATGAGATTATCCTTGCTGTTGTGTGTAACCATATTTTTTTCTTTTTCAGTTCTCTGAAGTATTCCCGTTTGGCTATATTGCACTTTATTCATTTCACCATCAGTGGACATTTAGACTGTATCTAGTCTGGGCTATTATAAATACAGCTGGTATAAACATTCTTGCTCATCTATTTTATCAGACATTAGCGCTCATTATGTTGGATAGATGCCCAGGAGGGGACAGATGGAGCATAGGTGCATGTATGTTTACTTTTGGTAGATACTACTGAACAGTTCTCCAAAGTGATCTTTTCAACTCCGGCCAGCAGTGTGTGAGTCCTAATGCTCTATATTCTTGTCTACATTAGATATTTCCAGTAATTTCAATTTTAGCCATTCTGGTAAAAGTGTAGTAGTATCATATTGAGGTTTTAATTACATTTCACTAGTGAACAGTGGTGACAGTTATTTTTCATAGGGGTTTTGGCAATTAAATTGTAAATAAGTAGCAACTAGTTTTCTGGGAAAAATTATACATAGAGAGTTATTAAAAACTTCTCCATATAAAGTTTGTATTATAAAAAGTGCACAAGAGTCTTTAAATCGTTAATTCCATAAAACCATTTGACTCTCCCAGAATGCATTTATTGATGTTAGTTAAGCTCTTGTAAATGTAATCAAACTAAGGTTGCACGTTCGGACATGACTATTGGTTGATATTTTGGTTTATATTAACAAGACAAAAGTGAAGTAACAAAAATGTATGTTCAGAATTCCACTCATTTGTCAATAACTAGGGTAATTTCTTTGCTATATCAGATAACACTTTAAAAATTCTAGAGGAATGTTTGCTTAATTTTTTATATGTTCTTCACAATGTAATATCTACAGACACTCAACTTTAACCTGCCTGGTTAACATTTTCTCCATTACTCTTTAAGTAGGAGTACTCTTTAAGTATGTTTTAAGTCTCTTTAAACAAGAGATGAAACAATCTGTAATTTGTAGCATTTACTTAGTGCCATGATATAAATACCCTCAGTGCAGCCAATTTCAAGCTACCAACATGTCATCACTGAACATGGAGTTGTGAAGAGAAGCTTCTTTACAGTGGCTCATGACTCTATAGTGTTTCTACCATACAGACACAACAGACAAATAGATAATAACAACATGTAGTAAAATATTAGAAAGTGATGAGTTTTGAACATATCTTTGCAGAACATTTGGTCCTGTCCAAAACATTAACAAGACATTTGTTCCACAGCAAAAGGTTTTGGATATTTTATTCTGTCCAAAACATTCATAAGATATTTCATCCATAAGACATCTGGTCCATAAGACAAGTGGTCCACACAAGAAGTCCTTGATATTGGCAGAAGTATCTTATCCTATCTCAGAAGTCAATACAACATTTGGTTCCATGCCAAAAAGTCCTTGATATTTGGTCCTGTCCAAAACCACTTGGCACAGACCAAATACACTCACAGACACTTTGGATAGCTGTAGCATCCTCTCCACCGAAGTGCTATAACTTATGCATTCACTTAAGAAATAGTGAATTACAAGCAATTTTATTCTAGTGATCCTTGAGAATTTTGTGACAATGTATTTAGAGACATGTGGTATTAAAATCAGGGATAAAATACCATGAAATTTAAATCCAATTTGTGAAATAGAATGTGATGACCCAAAGGGATGTTGGGTCAAAACATCCCAAAACCCACACCCTTTTCCCTCTGTGGGTTTATATTTGCCACCTTTACTTCATGCAAGGCTTCTAATACTTTGGGACTTTTACTACTCATTTTGTTTCCTTCCTTCACCAACTGTCCTTTGATTCATGGCCCCTTCCAAACTATGTGCCCCTAGATGATAGTACAAATGAGCTAATGCATTACACCATTCAGAGCAATATGATTCATGTTAGCCAGAAGCTTTTGGAAAAAAAAAAAGGTCCAAACCTCTTGGAGAAACTATAATGTGAACCTCACACACCAGGATAGAACTCATTCTCCTGTCTCTCAATCTAGAGAACAGTGGTTCTCAGCCTTAGTGGCATATGAGGATCGCCTAGAGACTTTTTTTAAAATTTCAATGTATAGGTCATGCCCTAAACTGAATATGTAAGTATCTCTGGGCGTGGGACCCAGCATCAGCAATTTGTTAAAGCTCCTCAGGTGACTCCGATGTACAGCCAAGTTTGAGAGCAACCCCAGGCTGAGGAACTAAAGAGCCTCTTGATAAAGGTCAAAGAGGAGAATGAAAAAGTTGGCTTAAAACTCAACATTCAAAAAACCAAGATCATGGTACCCAGTCCATCACTTCATGGCAAAGAGATGGGGAAGAAATGGAAACGGTGACAGACTTTATTTTCTTGGGCTTCAAAATCACTGCAGACAGTGACTTCAGCCATGAAATTAAAAGATGCTTGCTCCTTGCAAGAAAAGCAATGACAAACCTAGGCAGTGTATTAAAAAGCAGAGACATCACATTGCCAACAAAGGTCCATATAATCAAGGCTATGGTTTTTCTAGTAGTCATGTATGGATGTGAGAGTTGGACCATGAAGAAGGCTGAGCACCGAAGAATTGATGCGTTTGAACTGTGGTGCTCGAGAAGACCCTTGAGAGTCCCTTGGACTGCAAGGAGATCCAACCAGTCCATCCTAAAGGAAATAAACCCTGAATATTCATTGGCAGGACTGATGCTGAGGCTCCAATACTTTTGCCACCTGATGCGAAGAGCCAACTCATTGGAAAAGACACTGATACTGGGAAAGATTGAGGGCATAAGGAGAAGGGGGTGACAAAGAATGAGATGGTTGGATGGCATCACTGACTCAATGGACATGAGTTTGAACAAACTGTGGAAGATGGTGAGGGACAGGGAAGCCTGGCATGCTGCAGTTCATGGGGTTGCAAAGAGTCTGACATGACTAAGCAACTGAACAACAGCCAGGTTGAGAAATACTGGTATTAATATAAAACAGCACCTGCATGTATAAATTAAGGCCACTTCTTCTAATCCATCCTAAGTTAAAGTAAACCTCTGCTTTCTACCTCTGTGAAGAAGCGCTGTCTGTTAATCAAAGATATGTTAGAACATCCTTCTTTCCCCTGGCTATGTAATCTTAGCTGTCCTCCCAAGTCTTCTCTCTCATAAGTCTTCTTTGGTCAGACTCCTACACCAATCTTCAATTCATTTGTAATCTTCTAAAGATTCATGTCACATGAAAGGGAATATATCAGTTTCTGACTACACTGGAGCAGGATGCAAGTCATATGTATTTATTTACAAAGCATAATTTGATACGTGGCTGCATTTAATTGACCCTGGAACAAAGAATGCTCAAACTACCACACAACTGCACTCATCTCACACGCTAGTAAAGTAATGCTCAAAATTCTCCAAGCCAGGCTTCAGCAATACGTGAACCGTGAACTTCCTGATGTTCAAGCTGGTTTTAGAAAAGGCAGAGGAACCAGAGATCAAATTGCCAACATCTGCTGGATCATGGAAAAAGCAAGAGTGTTCCAGAAAAGCATTTATTTCTGCTTTGTTGACTATGCCAAAGCCTTTGACTGTGTGGATCACAATAAACTGTGGAAAATTCTGAAAGAGATGGGAATACCAGACCACCTGATCTGCCTCTTGAGAAATTTGTATGCAGTTCAGGAAGCAACAGTTAG
>NW_011494900.1:1105847-1120396 GCF_000754665.1 Bison bison bison | reverse complement strand
CTTAAAGCTCAACATTCAGAAAACAAAGATCATGGCATCTAGTCCCATCACTTCATGGGAAATAGATGGGGAAACAGTGGAAACAGTGTCAGACTTTATTTTCTGGGCTCCAAAATCACTGCAGATGGTGACTGCAGCCATGACATTAAAAGACGCTTACTCCTTGGAAGGAAAGTTATGACCAACCTAGATAGCATATTCAAAAGCAGAGACATGACTTTGCCAACAAAGGTTCGTCTAGTCAAGGCTATGGTTTTTCCTGTGGTCATGTATGGATGTGAGAGTTGGACTGTGAAGAAGGCTGAGCGCCAAAGAATTGATGCTTTTGAACTGTGGTGTTGGAGAAGACTCTTGAGAGTGCCTTGGACTGCAAGGAGATCCAACCAGTCCATTCTGAAGGAGATCAGCCCTGGGATTTCTTTGGAAGGAATGGTGCTAAAGCTGAAACTCCAGTATTTTGGCCACCTCATGTGAAGAGTTGACTCATTGGAAAAGACTCTGATGCTGGGAGGGATTGGGGGCAAGAGGAGAAGGGGACAACAGAGGATGAGATGGCTGGATGGCATCACTGACTCGATGGACTCGAGTCTCAGTGAACTCCGGGAGTTGGTGATGGACAAGGAGGCCTGGCATGCTACAATTCACGGGGTTGCAAAGAGTGGGACACGACTGAGCGACTTATCTGATCTGATCTGATGAGTCAAAAAATGCCAGGCAACTTGCTGGAGTTCACAAATTCCTGACCCAGGATTTGAACAGAACTTATCTATAGGAGAGATAAGTGACAGAAAATCAAGAAAGAATTTCTTCCCTTAACCCATAACTGTCCAGGTGAACAAGGAAATACATTTCCATGATTCCAAGAAACAACTTCCAAAAAAAAAAAAAAAAAAGAGGACTGTTCTTTTAAAATTTATAGCTGTAAATCAAAGTCTTGGAGCATTCTTGGATGAAGAATCAAAGATCAAAGTGAAGGCCAAATGAGATTCTAAATGGACAAAAGGAGACTCAAAATCCCATCAGTTCTTTTTGACTGAAAGAATAAAATAAACAGTAAAGAGTAAAATCTTTCAGGCCTGAACAAAGCTATAATGAAGGGCATAGCATGGAATGGGTTGAAATATACACTTGAAAAATCTGTAGGTAGTACACCAGGGGTCACCTTTTTTATTTGTTAAGCTAATTAACTTTAATGTTTCAAAACATTTTTTTAATACCATGTTAATGTCTGAAACTAAGCCCACTTTAAAACAGATGGAACTTTTTGGAAAGTTTTTTGAACTACAAAGACATTCTGGTTTCAAACACCAGTATAATATTACAGTTTGCAATACCATGTAGAAATAAATTAGTTTCCAACTTAATTCTATTTACTTATTTTTGGCTGTGCTGGGTCTTCTTTGCTAAGCACAGGCTTTTTCTAGTTGCCTGGAGTGGGGGCTACTTTCTAATTGTGGTGAGTAGGCTCCTCCTTGGGGTGGCTTCTCTTGTTGGGGAGCATAGGCTCTAGGGCTTCTGCAAGTACAGCACTCAGGCTCAGTACTTGTGGCACACGGGCTTAGTTGCTATGCGGCATGTGGAATCCTCCTGGACCAGGGATCAAACCTGTGTCCCCTGCATTGGAAGATGAAGCCAGGGAAATTCCCTGGTGGTTGTTTCAAGAGCCATGCTTCAGCTGAAATAGTCCTGAGAAGCCATGATGGAAAAGATGCCAACATAACTAAACTTTACATGGGTTTTCTTTTTTAAATTTTGATATGGACCTTCCTATGAAGCTTTCCTTAATTAAATAATTATCATGTACTTGACAAAGGCTAGCGACATGTTTCTGCAGTTTCTGAAGAGTTGACTCATTGGAAAAGGCTCTGATGCTGGGAGGGATTGGGGGCAGGAGGAGAAGGGGACGACAGAAGATGAAATGGCTGGATGGCATCACCGACTCGATGGACATGAGTTTGAGTGAACTCCGGGAGTTGGTGATGGACAGGGAGGCCTGGCGTGCTGCAATTCATGGGGTAGCAGAGAGTCAGACATGACTGAGCGACTGAACTGACTGAACTGAACTCTAACATTCTGCTCTGTAAAGAATGTGGTTTGCTTGTGATGCAACTCCTGCAATTGTTGCCAATGACAACGGTTGTTTTCTTGATTAGGTTTCATGTGGTTGGTCAGGTTATGTCATGAGAATTGTATTAAGGAGAAGAATTATGGGTTTATTGAGTGCCAGCTCTATGCAGTGAGAATGGTAGGGTGCAGGGGTGGGAACCAGCAGTGTTTCTTTTGGCAAGAGATCAGAAATGCAGATTTCCTGGGCACTCTACATGAGCTGTGCGACATCAACTGATTTCCCTCGCTCCTACCCTGGAATCCCTTTTCTAGCCTCTGGAAAATTGCCCATGTGGGTTCAGAGAGCAGCATCGATCAGTTCCGCAGCACTCCACATTTCTGTGGCTTCAAGAAACCCTGAACTGCAATCGTCCTCTTCTCCCAGGATGTGTCGCTGAGAATGATCGAAATCAACTGTAATTTTCAACAGATTCTGGACCAGGATTCTGAAAGATAAGGTGGCTGTTGAATTATAGTAAATTCAGACTGCAGTCCAATCACTTCCAGCTCTTCTCCTCCCACTGTGGGTTAACAAGTGTTTCCAAAGCCACAGGGGATTGAGAACTCTAAAGCAGCTAATTAACAGTGCTGATCCCCATCACATAAAGCACGTGGGTTCCAGGCAGTAGTAAAACCTCAGCTTCCCCTGGCTAGCAGAATGATGATGGAGCCCTTGGGTTGTATTTGGATATTCTGCTCCCTTCCTGTGGCAGAAAATAACCTTCTCCATAGAGACTTTAGGCCAGAATGGTACTCTGGCGGGGGTGGGGAAACTGCATTGCTGTGACTATGAAAAGGTAAATGAAAATGTCTTCATGTTGAGACTCTGACTCACAACTGGCCTGTTAATGGACAAGGCAGGCCTGAGGCATTCTCTTGACACACTGTCCAATCAAATGAAATATAGGATTGGTGAGATGTTGAGTTTCATAGCTTTGGATCAATTATCTTCCAAAACTCGGGTAGCAGAGATTCCAATACCCTTTTTCAAGTTTTTCTATTTTCTATCTATTTAAAGGTTTCATCAAGAGACATTGAGGGCCAGTCTAATACTGCTGCTGCTGCTGCTAAGTCACTTCAGTCGTGTCCAACTCTGTAGGAACCCCATAGACGGCAGCCCACCAGGCTCTGCCGTCCCTGGGATTCTCCAGGCAAGAACACTGGAGTGGGTTGCCATTTCCTTCTCCAATGCATGAAAGTGAAAAGTCAAAGTGAAGTCGCTCAGTCGTGTCCGACTCTTCGCGACCCGGTGGACTGCAGCCTACCAGGCTCCTCCGTCCACGGGATTTTCCAGGCAAGAGTACTGGAGTGGGGTGCCATTGCCTTCTGCGGAGTCTAATACTGCTCACATGCAAATAAAAACAGAAATACCAAAAAACTTAACCATTTTCCAAAAACCTTGGACAAGTCGAGATGAACCTGTTTCATTTCACACAGATGAGTCTCGTAAGTTAGGTGCTTTACTAATAAAATTGTCTGTCACACTGACAAATAAAAGCCTTATCTCTCCCCTCCAGCCTATAATCCATCCTCCATAATGTTATCAAAAATGTCTCTCTGAGACATGTCATTTCCTTACTTGAATAACCTTGATTTTTTTTTCCTGTTTTATGGTAGATAATCTATACATTTCTTATGCTCCTTATACCCAGGTTCTTACTATCAGACTAACATCTTTGAAACTTCATCTTTGGTTACCAGTAAGGATATTGTATACTCCAATACTATAGTAACAGAAATTCAGTACCCAACATGCCATGTCCTTTCAAGTCTGTTAGTCAACCCACATACTCACACACCGAAATCTTTGTTCCTTTTAAATGTGTGGCTTACGTGCTACTTGCTTTGGGAACCCACCGTTTTCCTACCAGAGAGTTGAATCATACCTCTTTCACTTTTATTCAGTCCTCTATCACCCATTTCACAAGGATAAGGTCTGGGGTTTACTTTTTTACAACAAATATTTGTTTTGTCCTTAGGATATACCAGGAGGGTAAAAAATGACTTGTTAAAATTAGGTCCTTGAAGTAGACCATATCTGCAGGTTCTTTTAATTCTATAATTCATTTTATATGATATATTTTTAATGAGAAGGGCTTGAAGTGATTACTAGGAAATATGTCAGTTAGCAGCTGATATTACTATTTAGTGACATTTGAAATTACAAGAAAGATTTTGATTTACTCCTTATATATTTATGTTTCTCTTTTATACAGAGATTCTCACTTCAAAAGCTATGGAAGCTCTTCAGACTAACACATAAAATCTGGATCTCTAAGCAACTAAAATTTGGTGTGATGGTAAAAATGTTAGAGATTCATCTTAAAAATGCATATCTAAAAGCCAAAAGTTAAAAATGATGCTAATATATCAAATGACATAATTAAGGTATCAAATTATCTGCAAATTACTAAACAATAAGTTGAGTTAAGAGTATAAAAGAGTAAGATAAAGTATAATATTTGCTTAAAATAATAAGCTACACACATAAAATACCCAATATTCTAAGCAATTGAAAAATGGGCTAATATATTCTAGCATGGTATATCCATAAGATGGAGATTATGGAGGAATTCAGAATGGTGGCTTTGAAGAATGTTTAATGATCCTATAAAAGTGTTCATGGTACAAATAAAGGATGTGGTTTGAAAGATCTAATCAAAGATTATTTTCAAGGGGGTTAGTGGTTTCTTTGGAGAAAGCTCCTTGTGGAATGGAAAGCATTGGGCACTGGGAGCTTAGTCCAATAACAAACCTCAGCTCTCAGATAGGAGAGCCATTCAGAAGGGAACATGGCGCCTGCTACTTAAATGCATTCCCAGGGACAAATCTTTGGACCTTGGGGAGAGCAGAGAGCTGGAAGGTAAAAGATATTGCATGTAATTCTGTACAATATCAGGAATGAAGGGAGCAAATTTAATGTCAGTGGAGCAGCTGTAGAGGCATGGCCTTGTGGTGTCCACCTGATTTGCTGGGGAGCAGCCAGACCCACTGAGCCTTGGGGATGCAGAGAACTGCCTAGACGGGTAGGGGAGACGTGATTCCAACAAAGGGGGGCTTGTTCTTTTGAGACACCTTAGGGATACTCTGAAATAATAAGATGGGTTGCATAAACAACTACTTTAGCAAATGTGTGGAAAGCTAATGAAATTAAAAATTTTATAGCTAACATATCCTCATTCATAGCCATAGGCTGGTAAGATCTGGAAACATTTAAGGTAAAGATTCCTTTAAAAAAAAAAAAAGTATTATATAGGTATTGGAGAAAAAGATTTAGAAGGTTCATTTGTCATAAACACATTATAAGTAATGGTGTGGGTTGTATAAAAAGAAATAAAGTGAAATTAAAAAAGCAACAGAACAAAAAATTCAAAATAAACTTTGGCTTTCACAGTCAAAAGACTCTCACAAGGAGACGATCGTTTCACTGTTATCCCAGCTTGGTTAGGGTTTGCCTGAAGTAGATAACCACAGTTTTCATTGGAACAGGGATGTTGGTGATTCTAGAAATATTTCACAAGAGGATAGATTCCAAAACCAGAATGGCAAGCCTAAAAAAGACGATGCTTAGAGAGGGCATGCCAGTTATTCCCCAAAGTGAAAACAATTTCAAGGAAAAAAAATTAGCAGAAATTTCTTACTCAGAATTGAGAGCGAAAGGTGGGCAGTACAGACAGGCAGACAAACAGATCCTTATAAAGATGGGTTTCTAAATGACCAGAGCTCCCTCGTGACATATCAGGCTGCCTTGAAAGGCAATACGTGTTAGGTCATTCTACATTCCCAGGAAGAGCTATCAGGTCTGTGATCAAGGCAGTCTCTGTGCTGGGCCAATGATTAGGCTAAAGGATGTCTATGTTCCTTCCAGTTCTAAGATTCAAAATTCTCTGGGTTTTGTTGGCTGAAAACAGCATTACTTGGAATTATTGTAATTTTCTAATCTTCCCTGAAGTCATACAGTTTATTTAATTAGTCATTATCTTTTAAGCTTTATAAGATATAAATCTATTCCTGATGGGAGTATGAAATATGACACAAGTGGATAGAAGTAATATTTTAATCTAAGGTAAAGTTGAAATCCTTGATTTAGTTCTGTAAATATTCTGGAGTCCAGAATTTGTAGCCAGTGGCTGCATCTTGTCCTGCTCATAAAGGGTTCTGAAATACAGTAGTTTGAGGTCAGTACCCTTATAGAAGTAGCAACAGATCCAGATAACATTTCACAGAGAATCAGAGTTATATTGCTCTGAGCTTAGAGTATACAGAGCTGCAGCTCCAAACATGATTTTGTGCTTTATGAGCTAATGTAATTATTCCATTCAGTATGACCAGTGGAAATTAAAAAGCAGGAAGAGTTCTTTATATATATATATTTTTTCAGTTGATGGGAGTGCCATTGTAGGGGGGGTTTGGTGGTTGGGAGGGAGGAACTGACTCATTACTGTCTCCTTGATGCCAGAGCTGTGATGAGGCACACTGGACCTCATGGCATTTTCATGCGAACTAGACAGGCATGAGGTCTCTATTCTGTAAATGAGAAAGCTGACAGTCAACCACAGTTTAGTCAAATGAACAGCCCAAATTAAAACACAGCTCTCCTAAAGTAAAATTTGTCCTCTTTCAAAACAATGATAATGATAATTAATATTTTTCAATGTTGTGTTTCAATTCTTGTATCCAGAAGCCATTTCTACTATATTCAGAAATTGTTCAAGTGGCCTAAGATCAAGATTCAGATGGAAAGAATTGAGACCAAATGCATCATTTTACCCATTTCAAAACAGTCTGGACTTCATGCAAAAATAAAACCTTTAAAAAACAAGCTCAAAGATTGAGAATAAAAGCACATAAACAGTTTCCCAGTAAAGAAAGCGTGCTCCAAGATCATTGTAGACAGTATGGAAATTTCAAAGGGTAGCAAAAAAGTGCTCTGATGCCCAAAGTGAATAACAGGATGTGTGACTAAAGCTGCTGACCTACGACCAGCGAGCTCACCTCAGAACCCAGGAGCCGCTGACGTGATGTTTCGCTTTCTTTCTCTTTCCTCTTCCTCTCTTTGTCCTCATTTTTCATTCCACCCTCTGCCTCCGTTCTGTTTCCTCCCCTTCCATACTTTCTGTCCTCCTTTATTGTTTCTTTAATTGACCTTAATACGAAACTCAAGTAATTAAAAATTTGTTAAGTATCCTGAAAATGTCTGTCTACTTCTGTTCTTCATGTTCAGGGCATATAGGTGCAATCTGTTTCTTTCTCTGGTAGTTTGATTGTCACACTGATTCTTCTGAGCCACACTCCACCTACCCTAGAATCGTGTGTGTGCGTGTGTGTGTGTATTGTCAACAGGGAGGCAAAAGCACAATGTCAATACTCTGTAAGAAAGAAAATGTTCTTTACCCCTCCCTGACTTAGGAGTACTTCCTGGTATGCAGGCTCAGAGTACATCCAGCAGCACGGAATGATCTCCTACGGCATTTTACAGGAACAACGTCAATAGAAGAATGGCATCCAAGAGGATTCAAATAACCTCTTGTTTAAAATTTTCCTGCCTAAAGGGACTCTATTCTTTGTAACGCACATACAGTCTAAATATGTTATCTTTGGATGGAGAAGTCCGTTGTTAAAAGCCTCAGGAACAAATGCTCTTCTTGATCTTAGCCAAAGGATAAAGAGCTATGAACACAATGCTGGAGTTGATAGTGCTCCCAGCCACACAGAACTACTTTAGAGAACCTGTATATGAATTCTGGATCTTCTTGGCTGATGACATGGAATACTTCACTTAACCTCATGATTTTATGTTTCAGAATGAAAACATTGTGCTTTTAACCCTCAGGGTAACAGGGCAAATGGTGGGGAGATTAAGCACAAGCATCCACCACCTATACATAGAGAATTGGCCCTCAGACTTCTGGGATAATTTTGACTTATTAATATTGTCCATAGTATGCATTTATTGACTTCTTCAAAAATATTCGTAGAATGCCATCTCAATACTAATCAGGACTGGGACCTATAATGATTACAAACTTAAATACTGAAATATTAGAAATACAAAATAAGTTCCTGCCCCAAGGCTAAAGCTTTGGGAGAGAGGAGACAGCCGCAGGCTTAGAATTCAACTACTTCTGTCACTTGGTCTCTGAGTGGTTTTGGGCAAATCACTTCAGCCTTCTAAACTCTCCCTTTGTGTGTGTGCTCAGTCGCTCAGTCGTGTCCAACTCTTTGGAACCCCATGGACTGTAGCCCACCAAACTCCTCTGTCCATGGGATTATCTTGGCAAGAATACTGGAGTGGGTTGCCATTTCTTCCTCCAGGGGATCTTCCCCACCCAGGACTGAACCTGCCTCTTCTGTTTTTCCTGCATTGGTAGGCAGATTCTTTACCATGAGTAACCTGGGAAGCCCCAAAACTCTCACTTTGCCTTCTACCAAACAGTGATTGCATCCTCCTCCCAAGACATTGTGAGGACAGGTGAGAAAATGTGAGACAAAGTGCCCTGGGTGCTATGACCACACAACAGAGCACTGTAACCAAAGCATTCACACACTCTAGTGCAGGAAGCAATGTGCGGTCCCAGGAAACAATGAGGAAGAATCAAGGGGCTCTTCAAAGAGGCAAATGATGATTTCCCAAAACTGTGTGCTATGGGCTCAGAAAAGAGAGAATTTGCGATTGGTGAGGTCACGAAAGGCTTTCTGGGGAGGATAGGTGGCAGAGAAAGGAAACAAAAATGAATTAAGGATGAGCAGCATGCAGATAGGCCTTGGTCCCATGGTAACTAATGTGAAAACTGAGGCTCAGAAATGTTATATGATATGCCTGAGGCCACACTAGAACCAGTAAGTAGCAACATCTACTTTAAAAGCCAGTTTACTCATTTATTTAATTACAATGTTCAGGCACTTGAGATACTTAGCAAGGGGTTCTGTGTGTGTGTGTGTGTGTGTTTCAGGCATAACTTGAATGAGGAAAGCAAGGTCATCATGGAAAAAAAACCCAAAAAACCTAATAAGCAATGTCCTCTACTTGTAACATATTTGAGGGACTGTGTCTGAGAACTCCAGCTGGATAGAAGTGTGCCCTGTGAAGGAGGAAACAAGGCAGTGCATGTCTACTGGGACCTGGGAGCAATCTCAAGAAGTTTGAACATCTTCCACTATGAAATAAAGTCTCCTCGAAAAGTCTTTCAACAGGAGCGTGATCTAATCAAGATGGTTTGGGGAAGGCTGTTTTGGCATCACATAAAAGAACTGAATGGGTAAGATGCAGAGAACAAAAAAAAGCTGTTGACCTATGGTGATGTGGCTTTGGCTGAGGGTAGAGATCAAAGGAAAGGAACAGAGATGAAGGAAATGCTGGGACAACCGAGTGAATGATGGCAATTGGGAGTTGAAGGAGGTGGCTCTGTTAACAGATGACTGCAGGGACTTCCCTGGTGGTCCAGTGATTAACACTTAGCTTTCCAACACAGAAGGTGGGGGTTCGATCCCTGTTTGGGGAAATAAGATCCACATGTCTCAGGGCCAAAAAAACTTAAAACATAAAACAGAAGCAATGTTGTAACAAATTGAATAAAGCCTTTAAAAACTGGTCTACATCAAAAAACTTTAAAAACAAAACCAAATCTGTAAGCTTCAAGCTCAGGTGGCCAGAAGGAATGATGGCTATATGAGTAGAAATGGAGACATCTTGAGGCTGCTGATTTTGCAGAAAAGAGAAGCCTGCTGACCAACACAGAGTTCAAGTGACAAGACAGTCAGATGCAAGGTCCAAAAAGTAGTCATAGTAAGACAAGCAGTCTGATTACAGACAGTCTCTGTAGGAGTCCAAGATCATATTGTGGGTATGCAGGATTTCCATGGAAGAGAGAAACTCAGGGACAAAATGATCAAGAATTACCCCTTGGGAAATACCCAGTGTCCAGCTGTGAATACTGAAAACTTTTATCGATAATGATGACAAAATATTGACTGGAATTTGGGGGGTTTTTTTGCCTTCAGCAAAGCTTGAAAACAGTGGACAAGCATCTAGAGGGACAGAATTGGTCTTCTGACATGTTTATTTCATTCTTACTTGATTGTAGTCAACAACTATCCTCATATAAATCAGAATTTCATGTGGGGCTTGTTTTCTTTCTAACCAAGTGGTGAGATGATACAAAAGTAGCCAACTCTTACCATCTTGAACTTCACTGGCAGTTCAGTTCAGTTGCTCAGCTGTGTCTGACTCTTTGCGACCCCATAAATCACACCACGCCAGGCCTCCCTGTCCATCACCAACTCCCGGAGTTCACCGAGACTCACATCCATCAAGTCAGTGATGCCATCCAGCCATCTCATCCTCTGTCGTCCCCTTCTCCTGCTGCCCCTAATCCCTCCCAGCATCAGAGTCTTTTCCAATGAGTCAATTCTTCGCGTGAGGTGGCCAAAGTACTGGAGTTTCAGCTTTAGCATCATTCCTTCCAAAGAAATCCCAGGGCTGATCTCCTTCAGAATGGACTGGTTGGATTTCCTTGCAGTCCAAGGGACTCTCAAGAGTCTTCTCCAACACCACAGTTCAAAAGCATCAACTCTTTGGTGCTCAGCCTTCTTTACAGTCCAACTCTCACATCCATACATGACCACAGGAAAAACCATAGCCTTGACTAGATGGACCTTTGTTGGCAAAGTCATGTCTCTGCTTTTGAATATACTATCTAGGTTGGTCATAACTTTCCTTCCAAGGAGTAAGCGTCTTTTAATTTCATGGCTGCAGTCACCATCAAAAAGAACCCGAATATGTTCATATTCATATTGGTTTAGGTCAATTGCCAACACAGTTGAGCCTGAGCATCCAGCCTTTAAGGAATGAAGATTCATTCCTAATGGCTCATTATCTAAAAGGACAGAATGGCTTTGAAATGTAGTCTAAGAACCATTAATGGCAAAGAAAAGTTCTACTCAAATGATTAACTACTTGACCAGTTCACTACATGAGGAATGGGGATTCATACTTTCTGAACAACATGTCTGTTCAGCAATTAAGTATGGACGAAGAGGCTTTTTTTTTTCTTATTGGTGTATAGTTGCTTTACAATGTTCTGATAGTTTCTGCTGTAAAGCAAAGGGAATCAGCCACACGTATACATATATCCCCCTTTTCGGACTTCCTTCTCATTTAGGTAACCACAGAGTATTGAATAGTTCCCTGTGCTATATAGTTAAGTATCATTAGTTATCTATTATATAGTAGTGTATATATGCTAATCCAAATCTTCCATTTCACCCTACCCTTACTCTTTTCCCTCCCTAGGTATCCATACATTTGTTCTCTATGTCTGCGTCTCTAGTTGTGATTTGCAAATAAGTTCATCTATACTATTTTTCTAGATTCCATATATATTCCATTAATATGCGATATTTGTTTTTCTGACCTTCACTTTATATGATAGTCTCTAGGTCCATCCATATCTCTTCAAATGGCACAGTTTCTGAACAAAGGGGCTTTTTTGTATGATTTTTTTTACCTTTACTGGTTTATTCATGCTGTGATAGCGATTACATATTTAAAATGTTGCTACTTAGGTATACAGAGTGAAATCTAATTTAATTCCTATTCCAGCAGACCCTCATGAAAACATAGGAATGTAAACAACTTCGATGTTGTACAGGAAGTTACTATGCCGTATCCAATGTGAGACTCTGCCTGTGTGCTTACACACACACAGATGCACACATACAGATACAGATGTTTGCACACACACAGATATACACACACAGAAACGCACACACACATCACTAGCTGTCTCTGTGCTAAGTCTGCAGCTGGCCTCAACTTCCTGTTCAGAATGCTCAAAGAATAATCATATCTGAAGATGAAGGAGAATGAGTCACACTGAGGGAAAATGTCTTCAGTAGAAAGGGGGCATAAATATTTGTCTTCAAGATGCTTGTAAAGAAGGAACAAAAGAGTAATCATTTCACCGAGATGCCATCTGTGCTGCTGGCATAGCCAAGCCAAGTAGCCCCGGGCTTCCCAGGTGCCCTGGAGAAGCAGCCCCTCTCCCCCGCCTTCCTGGTTCTCAGAGCCCCATTTTCGGAGTTTTTCCCTCGGGGCTTATGTTCCACTGACCCATAAATGTTCACTGTAATTATACCAATTTTCCCCTCCACACATGGCTCACCACTCTTCTTGTCTGTCTTTTTAAAAAAAAATAGTTTTCAAAACAGCATGCTTTACAGCAAAAACCTCTGCTAAAAAGGTACATAATAAAAGTAACAACATAGTTATTTAAGGCATTTAAAACTCTTAGTAATAATATAAATTAAAAATGAATTTATTACACCAAAAAAAAAAAATCCAAGAATGAATTCAAGTACTTGATGGGTAGAAGGGAAAGAAAAATCAGACAGAAGCTGGTCCAGTGGGCAGCCTGGCTCTTGACCAGCCTGGAGTGGAATCCCTGAGCAGCTGAGTTTTTCTGGAGAAAGGCTACTGAGCTGCCCCAGTCCATACCTAACACCCCTCTGTCCACTGAGAGGCACTCCTGGGTGTCTTTGAGATTTAGTTTCTTCATCTGCAGCAGGAGGCCTCCTGTCCTGAGGGGGTGAGGTTGGGGAGATTAGGTGAGAACAGTGGAAACCTTTGCTATCCATTGTTCTCTGAGAATGTTTTCTATTGGAATTATCTCCTGAAGCCACAGAGGCTAAAGTCAAAGGTCAACCTTCTTTCTCAATAAATATTGACAGGCATAGTTCAATAGGTAGCTCCTTCAATGTCCAACAGAGGTTTCAGTTTCTCTGGAAATCTGTAATAGAGGAGCCTCCGTATGTGAAAGTAATAAGAGGCAGCTGGTCTGTCTCTGTGGGTGAAGAGGAAGGGGGAAAAACAAGGTCTTAGAAAAGTGGCAAGATGCTGGGAACATCTCCTTCTTGGTGACCCCCACACTGGTCCTACTGAGAGGAGACCTGGGTGGGTGAGATCCTTCATGAGGCATTGTCAACTACAAAACTGTCACTTGCCATGGGCACTTGCCCTCAACCTCTGAGGATCAAATCACGTGCTGCTACAGCTGCTGACCTTCAATGCCCCTTGAAGGGGGTTCAGGCTGGAGATCATGGCTGAGGCGCTCTGTGCCCTGGAAAACTGGCAGAACAGGTCTTCAGATAGTTATATATTTTCAGGAGCTGATATTACAAGCTCAATTCTTGCATCTCCTCCTATCTAGAAAAGCTCTTAATCCCTTCACGGTGACATCAGCTCCTCCAGACTAGGGGAAACTTTTGCAAAGATGAGTGCTTAATTGTAAGAACTCCCCCTTCATCAAAATCACACATATATTGACCTACACCCCCTATCTCTTCAGAGAAATTTCTCAGAGCTATCTGAGGGGCTGTCTCCTGGGCTGTAGTCCTCATTTTGTCCCAAATAACTTGCAACTCTCACATTGTGCATTTTTTAAAGTATAGCACTTACCTCTGTGGCTAAAGGGTAGAAGTGGAAAGATGAAGCTCCCTTTCCTAAAGCTTTTATGAAAATGCTGCAACAAGGAAATCTATTAAATACAGGTTGAATATGTACATCTGTTCTGTTAAAATAGGACTCAAATATGACATAAAATATTAGAGTAGATGGCCATAAAAAAAGAATGAAATATTGCCATTTGCAGAAACATAGATGGACCTAGAGATTATCATACTAAATGAAGACAGGAAGACCTATATCACATGATACCACTTACATGTGGAATCTAGAATATGATGCAAATGAACCTATTGACAAAATAGAAACAGACTCACTGACATAGAGGACAGACTGCTCCGCAGTCACCATAGCCCTGCTTATTGTTGCCAAGGAGGAGGGGCGGTGGGGGAGGAATAGACCAGGATGGTTTGGGACTAGCAGATGCAAACTATTATATACAGAATGGACAAAACAAGGTCCTACTGTACAGCACAGGGAACTATGCTTAATACCCTACAATAAACCATAATGGAAAGGAATATGAAAAGGAACATATGCATGTGTGTGTGTATATATATATATATATATATAATTTAATTAATTTTCTGTATACCAGAAACTAACACAACATTGTAAATCAACTATATTTCAGTTAAAAAAAAAATCAGAGCAGCAATCAACCAATCCAGTCTCCTAGTTCACAGAAGGGAAATTTGTCTCAAGCCACATCACTGGGTAAACACACTGCTGGTACAAGGCTTTACTCCACATTACTACTCTGGTTCACAAGCTGATGTTACAGCTTGGATTGCATCTCCCCAAATAAATATATTTTAGTCCTAATCCCTATAGCCTCAGAATGTGACTGTCTTTAGAAATAGGGTCTTTAGAGGTAACCAAGGTAAAGTCATTAGGGTGGGTCCCCATCCAACAGGATCAGTGTCCTCATATGAAGAGATAAGGACAGAGGGAAAAGACAGTCATCCACAACCAAGGAGAC
>NW_011494900.1:1091878-1105747 GCF_000754665.1 Bison bison bison | reverse complement strand
AGGCTTGGAACATACTTCCCTGGTACCTTCAGAGGTAACATGGCCCTGCTGACATCTTGAATTCAGACTTCTGGCTTCCACAAATGTGGGACAATTTATTTCTGTTGTCCTTAGCCATCTATTTTATGATACTTTGCTATGGCAGCCCTATGAAACGAATACAGCTGCCAATCAGAATTTTAGTCAAATAACAGACTGGGAGGGAGGGAGGGTTTGGTTTCTTGGGAGGCATTTTTATATCACAGGAATCACTTAACATCATAACTTTGAAAAATAAATGCACTTCAAATACTGTCTTCGGTGCAAAGGTCCATAGAAATCCAATTACACAAATTTACAGTCCAGAGAAAGGGAAAAATCAAATTACTATTCATAGAAATTTAAGCAGGGGTTTATGACGGGAAAAATAAACAGGGCTGTAGTGCCTGTGGAGCAGTGTGACTAAGAACGCAGCCTCAGGTGTCAGGCTGCCTGGGTTTGGGTCTTATCTCTGCCATTTGCTAAGTGTGTAATCTACAGAAAGCTGCAGAGACTCACTGCTTTTTCAATTTCCTCAAGAAGTGTGTTGTGCAGACTCTCAGAGATAGTGAATTTGAAGCCGTCAGGATGGCATTTCACCTACGATGACTATTAACTGAATTTTAGCAATTATTATGATATTATGATTACTAATGGTAGAGAATTGCTTTCATTTTTTAAAACTATTTAAAAGCTAACACTTTAAAGTTAAAAATGAAAATATATTATTTGTTTGCTTTTCATCTTTTTAGATGAAACTTACTTTATGTTTTATTTTTATTTTTTGTAATTTATTCCATATCTAGTATTCTGGAGCACTTCATTTATTGTAAAGAAATATAAGACTTAGATACCAAATATGAAGATACTATTCAAAAACACAGATAGCCAACTAAGCTAACTAGTTACCCATAAAATTACAAAATATTTTATGTACAAAGTCATTATTTTCATAAAATTGGAAATATTTCAAGAAATAAGGTTACTGCACTCTGATATGAACCATACCTATCATAATACCGAACCACTGGTGAATAAAATAAGCTGATCTTCTCTACTGCTATTGTTCAGAATTGGTTGCAGGGATGGAAATTCAATTTCCTGGTCACACACTTCTGAGCTGTATCCATTGGTTGGGCCAAACCTAAATTGCGAGCTTGGTAGATGCAGGAGAGAAAAATGTCTGAAAAGTCAATCCAGTCAGAAGTCGAAGCTACTGAAAAAGTAAAAAGAGGTAAACCCTCCACCCAGGGAAATGGAGAATCCTGTTGCTTATGGGAAATAGGAATAATTGTTATGAACAAATCTAGAAATTAGATTAATTGGTATCATGGTCATGTCAAGAACATGCCAAAGCAGACAGAAGGCAATCTGCTGAATGGCAAAGCTATACTCTGTGAAATCTGGGGAGACAGTTCCTGAGAGAGCCAGTCACTGGCATGGGAGAACAAGCTATTTAGATTCTCCAGGCAAATGAAATCTTCTGGAGAGTTATTGTATTGTGCTTGAGCTATTAAACCCTCCTTGTAACATAACCTTTTATACTGCTCCCCCCCACTTTTTTTTAAATGAGGGCTTTTAGCGATATATCTACCTTCCATATTCCTGAGGTTCACACTTGAACCTTGGAACAAACAGAGGCGGGATAATACACCCAGAGACAATCAGACTTCATCCTGAAACAAAGGGACCACTCTTGGCACAGATTCACAGATTTACTTGTGGAAATTCCCAGGTTGAGGACAGAGCCTCCTGTCTTGGCATTCCAACAGGGAATAGCTCAAACACCACTCTTACCTGCCCCCCTCGCCCCCACCACCATGCAGGCTTCCAGAATGTTAGGCTCTGCTCTAGGGGCCTCACCCACATTGACATATATCCTCCTAACAAAGTTACAGCAGGTACTATGATTACCCTCATTAAAAAATATATTATTTTTAATTGTGGTTAAAAAAAAACGACAAAATATATAATTTTTAGTGTTTTGTAGTGTTAAGTATATTCACAAATTCTGTGCAATAGATATCCAGAATTTGTCATCCTGCCAAATTGGAACTCTGAATCCATTAAACAACTATGATTATTCACATTTGAAGTAGGAGAAAAATGAGGTATGGAGATGTTAGATAACTTTTGCAAGGTCACATAGCTAGTAAGTGACAGAGGCATAGTTTAGAAGCATGTCGTTTGTCTCCGACACTTGGAGTCTTAACTGTTTAGCTATGTGCTTTGCCACCCAGTTGTGTCTGACTCTTGTAATTCCATGGACTGTAGCCCAACATGCTCCTCTGTCCATAGAATTTTCCAGGCGAGAATACTGGAGTGGGTTGCCATTCCTACTCCAGGGGATCTTCCTGACCCAGGGATCAAACCCATGTCTCCTGAGTCTCCTGCATCGGCAGGCAGATTCTTTACCACTAGTGCCACCTGGGAAGCCCCAGGAAAGTTGAGAGGAAGTATCAGAATGTGCAAAGGAAATAAAGTGTACACATAGGTGTATGTGCATGGATAGGGGGACAAGAGAAGCAGAGAGACCTTGATTGGGCCAGAGCCTGGGCCATCCTTGCCACCACCTCCCTACTCAGGTCTAGACAACCATCATTTGGGCTAAAGTAACTATGGCTTACGGAGAAGGCAATACTCCAGTACTCTTGCCTGGCAAATCCCATGGACAGAGGAGCCTGGTGGGCTGCAGTCCATGGGGTTGAGAGGAGTCAGACACGACTGAGCGACTTCACTTTCACTTTTCACTTTCATGCATTGGAGAAGGAAATGGCAACCCACTCCAGTGTTCTTGCCTGGAGGATCCCAGGGACAGGGGAGCCTGGTGGGCTACCGTCTATGGGGTCGCACAGAGTTGGACATGACTGAAGCGACTTAGCAGCAGCAGCAGCAACTATGGCTTAACTGGCTCTCAACATCTAAACCCCAGTCCTGCCATCTCTTACCTACATCAGAGCCAGGATGATCCTTCAAAATCTGATGGAGCCACAGCTCCATTTTCTCTCTTCTCTGATTTTTCCTATTAATCATTATATCACATATATATCCCCTTCACTCCCCCAGCTAAATTCATATGTTGAAACCCTAATCCCCGATGTATGTGTGAGGTGGTTAAGGTTGAATGAGGTCATGGGGATGAGGCCTTCATGATGGGATTAGTGCCCTTCTAAGAAGAGACAGTACAGACCTTGTCCCTCTCTCTCCACCATGGCAAGAAGGCAGCTGTCTGAAACTCAGGAATTGAGCCCTTACCAGAAACTGACCAGGCTGGCACCCTGATCTCAGGTTTCCAGCCTCCAGAACTGCAACAAAATAAACATCTTTTGTTTAAGCCCTTTGTCTGTGGCATTTTGCCAAGGCAATGCAAGTTGACTAAGGCATTTCCTGCATCATTTCTCAAAGCACTGCATATCCTTCTTATACAGGAATTATCCGAGCATAGAAGTAGTTACAGACAACTATAACTTTTAATTAGTCACTAAACATCAGGTTCAACAGAGAAGGAAGTGTATTTCTTTCTTTATGTAAGTGTTCAACAATTCTTTGTTGAATGAATAAATGCTAAAATGTGCTATAGGGAATTTCCAGATCAAAAATGAGTTGAAGGCTCAATTCAACTTGATCATCTTACCCTATGTAAGCATGTGCACGCATCTCCCCTGCTATTTATAACCGAAGGTATTTTCTTTGAGGGAGGCACTAATAAAAGAAAGGTCATTTTGTTCTGCTGATTGCTTGGGAGTTAAAAGATGGATGAGTACAAGGAGAGAGGTAGAGGGCTAAATTCCATTCAGTTAAAAAAATCTGAAACTCCTATGAGCAGCTTTTGGATGAGGAGAGATATAGAAGATGAGGAGGGGAGAGAAGGGCCAAGGTAAATGGCAGAAAGCTAGCACTTTAGTTGTAGACATGACTGGGTAGCTTACTTTAGAAGGCTGTGAACATCTACTTTATTATTTTTTTATTGGACTATCATTGATTTACAATGTTGTGTTAGTTTCTGGTGTACAGCAAAGTACTCAATCGTGTATATATATATATATGTCATATCTCACACATATATCATATATCACATATATATGACTGATCACTTTGCTGTACACTAGAAGCTAACATATATATATTATGTACTTTTCAGATTCTTTTCTATTATGTTATTAAAATATATTGAATATAGTCCTCTGTGCTACACAGTAGGTTCCTATTGATTATTTTATATATAGTAGTGTATGTATGTTAATCCCAAGCTCCTAATTTATTCTTCCCACCTCTTTAGTAATCATATTTTTCCCCCTATGTCTGTGGGTCTTTTTCTGTTTTGTAAATACATTTACAGATTTCTACATATAAGTGCTATCATATGATATTTATGTTTCTCTGACTTATTTCACTTAGTATGATAATCTCTGGGTAAGACTATGAACATCAAAATACTATTCACTTCACATTTTTTGTGAGTGTAAATTACATTTATTTCTTCAAATCATCAGAGAGGTCAGATACATACCTAAATATCATATGTGGATGAGTATCCTTTCATGGGGGGAAAAATGGCTGGTGTTCAGGAAAATGAAGCAAGAGACTCAGTTCTACCACTGGCCTCTGTGGTAGTGATGGCTGCTGTGAGCTATTTCCTCAACTGAACAACTTCTGCTGAGCCAGAGACTTGGGACCTGATGTGATCAGGAGACAGGCGCTGAGTCCCCTGGAAATTCTTGAAGGCTTTGGAGAGAATATGGGACTTTTCACAAGCTGCACAATGGGGTTTTATCTAGATCTTAGAAAACAGGATGAACTCAGTCCTATGAGGGAGAATTTCCACGTATTATAAACAATAAAAAGCTCAGCTGAAGTTTGACCTGGTAGCAACTAGAAAACAAGCTTCTGGCTGTTCTTGAGCAGATGAAAGTTCATATTCACACACCCAAGTAACCACCAACACCCCTGCCCTAGACAGATGAACAGTTCAATCGGTAACCTTGGGGGTCCGATTTAATCTTGGAGCTCTGTTAATTGCAGAGTATGATTACAAAGAAGGATTTTATGAGGATGTATTATATAAATGCTGACATTCAACAGCGAGAGAACTTTAAGGAAATAGGAACATGCAATAAGATTGTATGGAATATTCCTGGAG
Organism: Bison bison bison; assembly: GCF_000754665.1. Taxonomy (NCBI): domain Eukaryota; kingdom Metazoa; phylum Chordata; class Mammalia; order Artiodactyla; family Bovidae; genus Bison; species Bison bison. The sequence goes on along the minus strand of NW_011494900.1, from coordinate 1,100,589 downwards.
ACCATCAGAATTAGGAGGACTTGATTAATTGAACAAAACAAGAAATGATATCTCATTTTTGGTTGGGTGTGTAAGTGAGAACCTGAAACACAGGCTTCATCATGAAAGGAAGTTTGTAAAGGAAACTCGTGGTATGGGATAAATCAACGGTCACTGGGCGAAAAAAAAAAAAATACAGGAAATGACTGACTTTTAGAGTTTATGCTTGGGTGAATGATGACAAATATAGTAAACCTTTGGTCTGTATCATGCAATAAATGTGTGAACAAATCTTTATTTGTTCTGCTTTTGCTGGGGTAATCAACTGCCTAGATAAAACAAAGAAAAGACTTGTATCAGACAGTCCTGAGTAACTGTAGAGGTTTGGCAGTCTGATATCATTGTTGTTGTTCTGTTACTAAGTTGTTTCTGACTCTTGGAGATCCCATGGGCTGCAGCATGCCAGGCTTCCCTGTCCTTCACTGTCTCCCACAGTTTTCTCAAACTCATGTGCATTGAGTTGATGATGCCACCCAACCATCTCATCCTCTGTCGTCCCCTTCTCCTCCTGCGCTCAATCTTTCCCAGCATCAGAGTCTTTTCCAATGAGTCAGCTCTTCACATCAAGTGACCAAAGCGTTGGAGCTTCAGCTTCAGCAGCAGTCTTTCCAGTGAATATTCACTGTTGATTTCCTTTAGGATTGACTGGTTTGATCTCCTTGCAGTCCAAGGAATTCTCGAGTCATCTCCAGCACCACAATTCAAATGCATCAATTCTTTGGTGCTTGCTTTCTTTATGGTACAACTCTCACATCTGTACATGACTACTGGAAAAACCATAGCTTTGACTATAGGGAGCTTTGTTCTCAAAGTAATGTCTCTGCTTTTTAATACACTATCTAGGTTTAAAGTGAAAGTGAAGTCGCTCAGTCATGTCTGATTCTTTGCGACCCCACGGACTGTAGGCTACCAGGTTCCTCCATCCGTGGGATTTTCCAGGCAAGAATACTGGAGTGGGTTGCCATTTCCTTCTCCAGGAGATCTTCCCAACACAGGAATTGAACCCGGGTCTCCCACATTGTAGGCAGATGCTTTACTGTCTGAGCCACCAGGGAAGTCTCCCTATCTAGGCTTGGGGCATAGCTTTTCTTTCAAGGAGCAAGCATCTTTCAATTCTGTGGCTGCAGTCACCATCCGTGGTGATTTTGAATCCCATGATAAAATCAGCCACTGTTTCCACTTTTTCTGCTATCATTAGCAGGAAACAATTTTGATACTAATGGTGGTATAGGGTATCTTGCAATTTAGTTATAAATACAAATTCCCAATTGCACTCCAAGCTGACAGCACACGTCTCCAAGCCTATTGCTGTGTGTCTCCAGAGCACACTGTCCAGAGAGATCAGCTTTGCCTTAAAGGAGTTTAAACCACCACCAGAGGCAGACATATAATATTCCACTTACATAAGTCCAGGATGGGGAAAGTAAGGATTAGTCAATAAATAGTATCTGGAAGCAAGGGTCTATATAGAACTGAGTGAGGTTTAGTCACTAGAAATGAAAATGAAGACTCAACTCACTGAGTTTTTTTACTCTGCCCTATAGCGAAGAACAGCTTCCTGCATGTTTCCAATCTGAATACTAACTAAAGAGTACCCTCTAGTGGCCTTCTGAGGGAACTACAAAACCTGGGAATGCCGAATAAACACTGAGAAAGATCAGAAAGGAATGGCTGCCCACTCAGTATTCTAGCTTGGAGAATTCCATGGACTGTACAGTCCATGGGGTCGCAAAGAGTTTGGACACAACTGAGCGACTTAAAAAAATGACAAAATAAGAAACTAAATAAAAATAAAGATAAATAAAAAATATTGATAAAGAAAAATGAAGAAATATAAAAATGATAAGAATATCTGTTTAATTTTTCTTTAGTTCAAGGGGAAATAACCGATCACTGTGTACAGAAAGTGCTGATACAGTGGCAAGTATACGTTTGTGCTAAGTCTCTTCAGTCGTGTTTGACTGACTCTTTGTGACCCTGTGGACTGTAGCCTGCCAGGCTCCTCTGTCCATGGGATTCTCCAGGCAAGAATACAGGAGTGGGTTGCCATGCCCTCCTCCAGGGGATTTTCCCAACACAGGGGTCGAACCGTGTCTCCTGCATGGCAAGGGGATTCTTTACCAACTGAGCCACCAGGGAAGCATGCCTGTTCTTAATTATCTAACCTAGATGAGGTTGCCAGTAGTTCCAAATGTATGACTGTTTACAATCAAAGCGCTAGAATAGGGACTCTTCTACTGATGTCAGATTGGCCTTATAATATAAAAATCCTTTATAGAAGTGATCAAAATACAATGAGCCTGAGAATTTGGGTTTTTCTTCACTATCCCTCACATCTTTTTCAATTAGCTGCTCCGTAGGTAGCTATATACTGGTACATACTATATACTAGAGCTATATACTATACAGCTGGTATAGAATTAATCAATTAGAGTCAATTAATCAATTAATCGGAGAAGGCAATGGCACCCCACTCCAGTACTTTTGCCTAGAAAATCCCATGGATGGAGGAGCCTGGTAGGCTGCAGTCCATGGGGTCTCGAAGAGTCGGACACGACTGAGCGACTTCACTTTCACTTTTCACTTTCATGCATTGGAGAAGGAAATGGCAACCCACTCCAGTGTTCTTGCTTGGAGAATCCCAGGGATGGGGGAACCTGGTGGGCTGCTGTCTATGGGTTGCACAGAGTCGGACACGACTGAAGCGACTTAGCAGCAGCAGCAGCAATCAATTAATCAGTTTAGAGTCAGAAGATCTGGGTAATTTCCTAGTTCCACAACCTTCAGTCTGTTTGACATTAGGCTAGTCACTTAACTTCTCTGAGACTCATTTTTTAAAAATATGTAGATTGTTGTTCTTCAGTCTCCCTGGGTTTGGGGGAAAGTATAGTGAAATATGTATAAAGTACTTTATAAATTCTAGTATGTTACATAAATATTAGCCACTATTAGTCTTGAAATCTCTAGATGAGGATGAGGTTGCAAAACATCATTTGTCCAGTTTATATATTGAATCAGCGACTGAACTCAGAACAAATATACCTTGTGTCCTAAAGTTTATCACTCTCAAAATCCTATTGTGTTGTTATTATTTTTCAGTAAGTAATATGGACTGATGACCCTAAATCATGAAATAGCTATAAATACACCATAATTAGGGCTTCCCTGGTCGCTCAGTGGTAAAGATTTTGTCTACAGGAGTTGCAGGAAACATGGGTTTGATCCTTGGGTCAAGAAGATTCCATGGAGGAGGGCATGGCAACCCACTTCAGTAGTCTTGCCCGGAGAATCCATGGACAGAGGAACCTGGTGGGCTACAGTCTATAAGTCACAAAGAAGGAAGCAACTTGGCATGCATACACATCATAATTAAATTTCACTCCATAATTAACTATTCTGAGTTATGAGAGACAAGCTTTTAAAAAGGACCAAATAGAAGGGGATTAATAGATTAGACTTACTGACAGCATGATTATTATTGGAGAAAGATTTGTTTCCTAGGGACTAAGTGTCTTCTATCTGGTGAGCGCTATTTACCAAACTTTGAAATGGAGTGGAAATCAATTGACTTTTTTTTTCACATCAGTTAGCTTGAAAAGTGAAAGTGAAAGTCGCTCAGTTGTGTCTGACTCTTTGAGACCCCATGGACTGTAGCCTGCCAGGCTCCTCTGTCCATGGAAGTCTCCAGGCCAGAATACTGGAGTGGATAGCCTTTCCCTTATCCAGGGGATCTTCCCAATCTTGGGATAGAACCCAGGTCTCCCACAATGCAGGCAGATTCTTTACCAGCTGAGCCACAAGGGAAGCCCAAGAATACTGGAGTGGGCAGCCTATCCCTTCTCCAGTGATCTTCCCGATCTAGGAATCAAACCAGGGTCTCCTGCATTGCAGGCAGACTCATTATCAACTGAGCTATCCAGGAAGCCCAACTAGTTTCTGACTGATTAAATTTAAACTCTTTTTCAAGGAGCTTCATTAGACTGCAATCCCTCTGTTTTATTTTTCAAACCAGTAGGGTAGTAGACCCAAGGTCATGCCATTTGGAATGACATGGCGATGTTATAAATCTTGGTATTTAATTGGTACTTTTGTTTTTATGGATAATTGTTTTACAATGGGAAAATGTCCCTGAAAATTAGAGGACTGTTTCAAAACAAATCATTTACTCCAAACAATCCTGTTCTAGTCATTAATTACAGGAACAACAAACTCTTTCCTGCCAAGTCCTTATGGACTAGCTAAATTGAAATAGGAAATGCAGAACTCAGCAAAGTTTATTATTTTTTATTTCTAGCTTGGAGCAAGTTTATCCAAGATGCAGAATGAATTTAATGGGTTGTGCAATATGTAAATAGCAGTTCATTACATTTTCTTGTTTAAGGAAACAAAATTCAAAAGGAAAACATCCATAGGAGGTACAGAAATAAAGCAAGGATAGGCATTTCTGAAAATAACCCTCTGGAAAAAAAATTGTAACTCTCTTGAAACTTGTCTGAAAAACAAGGTACTTTGGAAGTTCTAAAACCTTTCTGTGTATTAGAATCAACTGGGCGTTTTGAAAAATCTTTATGCCCAGACTACAGTCCACAGCAATTAAAAGAGAACATCTGGAGTGGGCCCTAGATGTCTGCATTTTTAAAAAGTTATCTAGGTGGTGCCAATATTCACCAAGTTTGAGAAACACTTCAGTTGAGAAATATCTTGAAGCATGAAAGTAATGTCTTTTTCTGGGACCAGTTATGATAGGACCACAGATTATTGTTGCCACCTCCCTATTCTTATAACTGGAAGCTGCAAAGCTTCATTTTATAGGTATATATGCAGACGAAGAAGGCAGGCACAGGTTAGAAGCAGGAGTGATGGGGATTAAATCAATGGATCAGCAGGGAATGTATCAATAGAAAATGAGTTCAGGACTGCCCAGCAGGGACTGCAGGTGCAGACAAGCACATGGCCTGATGCCTTTAAGGAGCTGACACAGAGTTAGGTGTGACCTTTACATTTACATCTGATGCATCTTATTCATGGTTTCTTCAGCACCAAGTTTACAACAATGTAAGAACAGGACTCATGCTGTGTTTGAGCGTTAAGTCCGCAAGTTCTCCTTCCCTTTGGCATTTAAAGATGTTGGATGTTGGGGTGCTGCTATCAGTAAGTGTAGGAAAGGTCAGGATGAGTCATCTACCGCAGTCAACAAAGCCCGGAGGAGAGTGCAATGTGGTCCCTGGACTTCAAACATTTGAAGGAGGACCATGGGAATGGTCAACTTCCAATCGAGCTGGGCAATTCATCCCAGCCTCAGTGTGGACTAAATTAAGGCCAGGCTTCCCGGGAAGTAGATACGGTGGTGGATGGTGCCCTACATACCCACCCGGTGGTCTGTGCCTGCATGTGGGTCCCCCAGCCTGTCAGGGTCGCACTCTACCATCTTCAGTTCCAGCCCACCCTCAGTCTTGGTTTAAGGCTTTCTTGGAGTACTCCTCCCACTGCTCATCACATCCATTTTCTCCCTGGTTCTCTCCTCCCTTCTCATCAAAATGGACCTGTTCTCCATCTCATTATCTCAGAATCTCTAATGTTAGCCAGTTCATTAAACCAGTGGTCCTCAGCCCAGGTTGCACACTCATATTCCTTGGAAATTTTATAAAAACATGAATATCTGGCTCATGGTAGACCAATTACATAAGAATCTCAGGAGATACCCCACCACCGGTACTTTAATAAATAATAGAGTTGACAGGACATCATTTATGTGGCTTTTCCCCTTGAAACCATATGTGGATCTTACTGCAGCCTGAGGGGTTTAATGAAAGGAGTGACTCACTCAGCTTCTTGTCTTCTGGCCCTGCGGAGTTCCAGTTACCTTGGCTGGGCTAAAGCTGCCATGCTGACTGGCTAACCTGGGTGTGGCCACAGGCTTCCCTGGGCACACCTGAGTCACCTTCTTATTGTTCAGTTGCTCAGTCGTGTCTGACTCTGCAACCCTATGGACTGCAGCACATCAGGCTTCCCTGTCCTTTAATATCTCTCCGAGTTTGCCAGTTCTTGTCCATTGAGTTGATGATGCCATCCAACCATCTTATCCTTTGCCATCCCCTTCTCCTCCTGCCCTCAATCTTTCCCAGCATCAGGATCACCTTCTGGGGAGTTTGTAAACACTGGAGCAACACCACCACTTACAATAAGGGGCGCCTGCCAAAAGCATTGTTTCTTTAAAAAAAAATAAGGTTTGGAGGCATCTGCCCAAGAGCTAATGGTGTGGTCATTGTCCTAATGGATTTTTAAGGAAGTGCAAAGTTCTCAGCTGATAGTCAATAAGATGTAACATTTAACAGATCTATTGCATTAGTGTAAAAGTATAACCTTTTTTGATTCAAGTGTATTATTTGTATTCTAAAAACTCAACAATCTGAAGTGTGAGAAAGACAGCTATTAATATGACTACTTTCTGTTTAAACACTGTTTGAAAGTGTGGGTGGGGCATATTTGTCCCTGATTTTCTTTGGTGGGAGAAATTATGGAGATGGAGGGGAGGGGACAATAAAGGAAGGGATTTCCCAGCTCAGGTACCTAGACTGACAAGTGACTGGAGTGATAATGTCCTAAAGGCAGCCAACAAGACACTTTCCTGCCAGTTTTGTAAGTAAGATCAATGCTCCTAAGATCACTGCATCTAAGACCAGGGTTTAAGCCTCTGAGACCTCTGGGTTTAACACCCTGCTTAGGTCAGGGAAAGCTGGCCACACCCTGGGGCAGTGGGAGGGCTGCCACTACCCCTTCTCTGACCTTCCCTCTTCCTCTGGGAGGTGCTGGTATGGGCCCTGGGAGCGAGCACACACTGAACCTACACTCCTTTTCCACCCTGACCTGGGAACGGGGTCTTGGAGTTGCCTACCCAACTGGCCTCAACCAGTCAACTGGGCCCTTCCAGTCCCGTTCCCTATCTGGCCTCTAGGGGGCAGACATATCACTAGTGCGCACACTCCTGGGTCTGAGGGCTGGCTGCTGCTCAAGGGGTGAGGGTAGGTTTGCTGTCAGAACTTAGGCCTGTGGCGGGGCACATCCCCACACGTGCATAGAGGTGCCATACGGTTCCAGGTGAGCCAGCTGGAAAGAGCAGAATGGGTAGGCCACAGGCTGCTTCCCTCAACAGTGAGAGACTTGAAAATCCTAAATCTGAACCTGGCCTTAGGTGACTCAGTGGGAAAGAATCCACCTGCCAATGCAGGAGACACAGGATTGATCCCTGGGTCGGGAAGATGCTCTGGAGAAAGAAGTGGCAACCCAGTCCAGTATTCTTGTCTGGAAAATCTCACAGACAGAAGTACCTGGCAGGCTATAGTCCATGGAGTTGCAGAGTCAGATATGACTTAGTGACTGAACAACAAGAACAATTTCAGACTATAGGGAAGACATTTCTGTCAAAGTTGGATAGACTTTTGACACTGAGGGAGATGATAGAACCTAAACATTAAGCCTCTCTCTATTTGAACTTGACTTTCTAGATTATAGTATATAGGCTGATTTGTCAAGGAAGGAGGCTTGAGCTGCCTTGACTCAACAGTTTGCTAGTGTGACTCATAACTTTTAAATATTTAGATACATGGTATGTAGCCCTCCATCTGCTTTCTTATCTCACAACCTCACAAATTTCAGAAGCGGCACTGTCCAAGCCTTCACCCTAGACCCGCTGAAACAAAATGTCTCAGGCTGGGCTGGTAAATTTGAATTTCAACAAGCTCCTCAGATGATCTGTACCCACAATTCATTTACCAAACAATGCCGTCAACCCTTATCTCCTCTCTCCTTTTTCAAACTAAGTTCTCATGTCAACAAAGTAGTGCCGGGTAATCCATCTACTGGCATTGAGAGCAGACAAAGGAGAGTGGATTATTTCAGAGTATGAGGCGCAGACCAAGTTCAATTCCACTCTGTTCAGGAAATGGGTTGACTGGACCCTATGGCCTTGTGGCTTCCATTCTGATCTTTCTCAGTCCACATGGAGTGACTTCTCAAGGGTCACCCCAAGTTCAGCTCATTTCCTCCTCATCAGTAGGATTCTCTCACTTTTTAGATTGGCTTTTCTTCCCTACCAATTCCTGAGTCTACTTCTTTGGCCCAGTCTTCTGCTTTCTTTCTCTAATTCTAGGCCTTGAAGCCTAGAATTTTCATTTACCATAAAATGGTCTAGCCCAGAACTGCTTCATCTCTCCTGCCACGTGAGAAACAGGTCTTGTTTGCACAGAGCCTGTTGATACCTTGGCAGTGCATTTTGATCACCTGGGGAGCCTTAAAAACTTTTCAAGCCTGGGCTACATTCCAACGAATTAAATCCCAATCTGACTAGAGTGTATGTTGTATGTGTGTGACAAAAGTATGGGATACAGATGAGCTTTCATTATCCTGCTTATGTATGAAAAATTTCAAAGGACTGGCTTTCCCCAGATGCCTGAACACTTTCTGGATATTTCTGTAGCATTTTCACATTAAGTATAAAGCAAACACCGGTTTATAATTATAAATATAATTATAATATTATAGTTAATATTATAATTAATAATTATAATATTTAAATGTTATAAATATAAATTTAATATATAAATATATATAAATTTAAATTTAAATATTAAAATGTTATTAAAATAATTATAATATTATAATTATAATTATAT
>NW_011494900.1:1074205-1091778 GCF_000754665.1 Bison bison bison | reverse complement strand
AAATATAATTATAATATAATTATAAATATAATTCCAGCTTTTTCAACTCTGCACATTCCATTAATGCCTGCAAAGGCTGCCTACAGAGGCGTGTCCCACCAAAATTCACCCCAAGAACTTCCATAGAGAAGTCTCATGGCTAAGGACAGGTAGCACCAACATGGTCTTTCAGAGCTTTAGATGGGGAATGGGATTCATTAAACTCCCAGGGCCTTCTTGGTTTGCAAGAAGTTTTTTTTGTTTGTTTGTTTTTCTTGGCACTACTACAAAGCATTCTAATGACATATGTAGTCCAGACTCTGTAATTTAGAAATTTAGTGTGTACATGCAGCTCATGGGAAATGAAAAGTTGCACTTAAAAATCAAGTGCGGTGACTTAGTAGATAGTTGGCCATTGCTAATAACATCATTATCACCCTTAAGAAGGAGGAGGTGCTGAGATGCTTGTGTCAGTTAAACACTGTCTCTGTGGCTCCTAAGCCTAGCTGCTTTGTATATAGCACTATCATTTTCCAAATTAAGGGGAAAAACACACTTAAATTAAGCCAAGCAATTGATACAGACCCATGTAAGTTGGGATTTAAAAGTCTTTATTTTTCTGAGAAATTAAAAAATAGATTTTGCTAGTTGGGTAAGAACTTCTGAATTTGATGCTCTAATTTTTAATTGTTGGAGCAGTTTTCAAGTACAGATCTCATAGGAAAGATGAAAATAAAATGAAGAGAGTAAAGATAATACTACAAATACCATTTGTCATATTTACCCTATATAATTCCTATTTTCTCAGTTTCAGCAAAGAGGAGCACTTTGGGGATATAGTATTACCTGCCGGGATTAAAAGCATGGGCTGAGCATTTGAACATGCATCTCACTGGTATACCGCCAGATGTACAGGTGAAGCCCATGCTGGATTCTGTATAAAGGCCAATTTTAGTCATTAATTTATTGATGAGAACTGTACTTGCTTCCCTTACTGAGGAAGGGACAAAATTCACTTCTGCCAAGAAGGCTTCTGTGTACAGCTCTGTCCCATCTCAGACTTAGTTTCTGAGTTAGAGGACCAGGGTTAGTATATCCTTTAAACTAGTAACCTATATCCTGGGGCCAGGGATCCATCTTGGCCTGGAGAGCGAACGAGAGCTCCCTAATTGTGCTACGGTATTGTTCATTATTATAAAGAGAGTTCACACTAGAGAAGGTAATATATATGGAATAAAAATTGTATACTGCTTGAAAGAAGAAAAAGGGACTTCCCAGAAGTCATGAGGATCCTTAAGTGACCATTATGTTTTAGAAACTGAAAAATACTTAAAATTCCACCTTCTGGTTAAGAATAGTAAAAATAATGATAATAATACCAGGTGGCGCAGTGGTAAAGAACCCGCCTGCCAATGTAGGAGCCTGGGGTTTGGTCTGGGGAATCCCATGGACAGAATAACCTGGTGGGATACAGTCCATGGGGTTGCTAGGAGTCTGACACGACTGACCACACCCCTACAGCAACGCACAAAAGAACACACAGCTACTTCATTTGGCTGCTTATCAATCCTATCAGTAGCCAGAAGGTGGCGCTCACTTCTTAGAAATATCAAAAACAAGGTTGAAAAACCAATAAGGAAACAAAACCCTCTAACTTAAACATGTCTTTCAATAAAAAGATCACTTGGTTTTCACAGACAATTAATCGTCAAGTATGTGAGCAGTGATGTTCACAAATGTATACCGTTTCTGGGAATTAAAAAGTCATCATTCAGTCGCTCGGTTGGGTTGTGTCTACACGACTACAGCACTCCAGGCTTCCCTTGGAGTTTGCTCAAACTCATGTACTATCCCTTGGAGTTTGCTCAAACTCATGTCCGTTGAGTCGATGATTCCATCTAACCATCTCATTCTCTGTTGCCCCCTTCTCCTCTTGCCCTCAATCTTTCCCAGAATCAGAGTCTTTTCCAATGAGCTGGCTCTTCATATCAGATGGCCAAAGTACTGGAGCTTCAGCTTCATCATCAGTCCTTCCAATGAATATTCAGGGTTCATTTCCTTTAGGATTGACTGCTTGGATCTCCTTGCAGTCCAAGGGACTCTCAAGAGTCTTCTCTAACACTACAGTTTGAAAGCATCAATTATAAAGTAGGAAGTATAACAGAATGGTTCTTGCTCATCATTTACTTAAAATTGTTTCTTTTTTAAGGGCAATAAGTAAATGAACATATATTTATTTCTCCTTAGTGTGTTCAGTACAGATTTAAAATGATGATACCTTTCTACCTGGAACTTAGAATGAAAAGGTTGTTCAACAGAAATTTACCACCTCTAGGAGAATCTCTGCTTCCCTGGTGGTTCAGACAGTAAAGAATCTGCCTGCAATGTGGGAGACCTAGGTTCGATCCCTGGGTTGGGAAGATCCCCCAGAGGAGGGCATAACAACCCAGTCCAGTATTCTTCCCTGGAGAATCCTTGGACGAAGGAGCCTGGCGGGCTACAGTCCATGGGGTCGCAAAGAGTCGGACATGACTGAGTGACTAATCAGGGCACAAAACACAGCACAGGAGAATCTCTAAGCTTTAGACACATGGTCCATGCTTCCCTCCCACCAGCCAGAGGGAACCACCACTCCTCACCCCTGTCCCCATCCTGCCTGCCAGCCTCAGGGCTACTGCAGTCTGAGACCATCTGGTCTGCAGAGCCTTCAGCCTTTTAATCATTTCCTTCCTTCCTCTGTTATTACTCTCAACTTTTCTGTCTTATTTAAAGAATAAAACAATGAGACATTCTGTACTTATTTGCATTAAAAAAAAAATCAGTGCATTTTTCATTTGTATGTACATGTGGGTTTGAGCAACAGTGGAAAAATCAAGAAAGATTTCTATGTTTACTGTCCTTAAACAAATGCTGTGAGACAGCTATCCCTGGCTCAAAATGGAAATGGACTCACTGTTGCTGTTGGTCTCTTTTCCTGAATACACAACAGGACAGAAATTGACATGAGAAAGTGGCATAATAAGTTAGGAAGAAGGTAGAAAGAAGTCAAGGAAGAGGGCAGGATGTGGCGTGAAGCTGAGGGGCTGGGACAGGAAACCGAGGAGACAGGAGAGAGAAAGAAAGTGCCAGAGCAGAGGGAAATCTTAGTGTGTTCCAGGAGACTTCGTACTGGTGCACAGGACATGGGATGTGGATGAGGTCTAGGGAACCAAAGGAGATTTCCCCTGGAGAACTTTGAATTTCATTATTTATTAAATTTAATTTCTAGACACCTCCTAAGCTCTCGCCTCTTCGATTTTCTCATCTATTCAGTTAAGAGATCAACATGCCTCCCTCACCCCTCCACCCCAGTACTGTACTGACTTCTGTTGGAGACTCACACACACCCAGAACACCCAAGCCTCCTACAGATCCATTCTGTCTCACTTTACTTGTGCCCTACATGGTAATTTTAACTGCTCTCAAAGAATGCTCTCTCATGTTACCTCAATGGATGTTTCAAAACTCTGGTCACTCTGTTCAAGTCCTCTGAGCTTCTTGGCCCACACCCTCGCCACCAGATGATTCTGTGACCTGCTTTCCTGCCCTCAGCCACTCTCCACGGGCTCAGACTTCCTGGGAGCAACCCATCCCACCCTTCCTCCTCATTTCCTTTCCTTCTTTTGTCTCAGCCCAACCTCCTGTCCAGCTGGAAAAGGCAATAGAACAGTGAGCTTTAGACTCAGAAGGTTTGGGTTCACTTCCACTGGTGATCATGAGCAAGGGGCACAAGTTTCCCAAGATTCTGTTTTCTCACGTGCAGACGTTGTACTCTGTGACGTTTTGGGGATTGCTGATGCGTTATTTGTGAAACCACTTTCCACACAATTTAGCAATGGAGTAAATTCCCTTAGATCCCTACCTGTTAACTTTGAAAGATTTTAAGCCCAGAAAGTAGAAAACTTTTCCATGTCATCAGTGGTGAGACCAGAATTAGGGCAGTGACCTAGTCCAGGCTCTGTATATCTGTGACCAACCCCCCTTTCCATGTCTCACCCACCAACCCTCCTCTGGATCCTTCCATTTGAATTGTCAGGCTCTTCTCTTGGGTCCTAAATTCAAATGACCCCAGGATTCTCTTTGGCCGTCTCTTCTCCATCTACAAGCACTTTCTCGGATGACCCTCTGCACTGTGATCATCTCAACCTTGGAAATCAATGTCAAGCCCTCGTCTTCAACTCTGAGACACATTTTCCCTTTTTTCCAAATGACTTGAAGCCATGTTTGAAGGATGGTCATCAGCCTGTTTAAAAATTCTGACTCAGCACTTCCCAGGTGGCTCAGTGGTAAAGAATCTGCCTGCCAAAGCAGGAAAATGCGTGAAAATGTTAGTTGTGCAGTCATGTCTTTCTCTTTGCGATCATGGACTGAAGCTCACCAAGCTCCAATGTCCATGGAATTCTCCAGGCAGGAACACTGGAGTGGGAAGCCATTCCTTTCTCCAGAGGATCTTCCCGACCCAGAGATGGAAGATGGGTCTCCTACCCATCACAGGAGACACGGGTTCAATTCCTGGTCTGGGAAATCCCACAGGCTTTGGAGCAACTAAGCCCATGCACCACACAGCTGTGAGTGCACTCTAGAGCCCGGGACTGCAACGACTGCAGCCCACCTGCCCTAGAGCTTCTGCTCCGCCGGAAGAGAAGCCACCACCAGGCGAAGTCTGCACGCCGCCACGAGAGAGCAGCCCCTGCTCTCTAAAACTAGAGAAAAGCCTGCTCCGCAACCAAGACCCAGCACAGCCAAGGAGTAAAAAAAAAAAAAAAAATTCAAGATATTAGCAGACCCTCCAATTAACTAATGAAAGAAACAATGTTAAAGAATCTAGCTATACAGAAGGCATTCTTACAGACCAGGGAACATGAAGGTTTTCTTCTGTTACGCCTACCCTGAATCACAAGCTGGTATTATTTTGCAGACTTCTCATGAGCAGCCCCGAGGGGCCCGTTCTCTCCGGTGATAACCCACATAACAGGAGGCAGTGCAGGGGGCAGGCCCTGCATCTGGATGGACAGGAGCAAAACCATTTCCCAGTATCTGCCGGGTCAGCCTTCTGCGCTCCCTTCAAATGGGGACACGAGGTAATATTCCTGACTTCTGATGATGACAGGACTGTTTATCTCCACCACACTCAGCAGGTTTGCTGCTAAGATTTTCCCTGCTTTGTTTCCAAGCACCTAATCTCCATGTATAAGTGATGATTTTTCTGGACAGTTGCTTCTGGCCCAAGGGTTCTTGCTCCTATCATTAAGTAAACAAACCTATGCTTCTTGTCTTGCTTAGAACCGTCAGAGTTTTTGGCAAAGATTGCTAAGTGGGTCAACTTTGTATTGGTTCAGGCCTCTGCTGTATCAATGCCACCAACAACTATTGACATATCTTTGTTAATATTGTTGAGGTGCTGACTCCTCCCATGTGGCTGTCAAGGCCTATGTCTTTGTGGGTATAGACTATATATGATAATGATTACCTACCATTCTTAATTTTAATGTATTCCTCCCTAACTAATTTCCTTTTGCTGTCCAACTTGCACATGAATATGTGTACACACACACACACACACATACAAATAAAGGAGCCAGTCATCAGTCACTTTTTGCCCAGAGAATGAAAATCCATTTTAATAGTAATTCAATAAAGTGGATTTATTTGTCGTTAGCAGACAAATAGGAAAAGAATTCTAAGCCAGAGAGAAATGATTTTTAAGACTTTAAGCTTTCTCTTTTTTTGTACAATGGTAAGAACATTAGATTTAAGAATCTAGCAGAGGGAAAATACTATACTTACAAAAGCAATGTGGAAAACCAATAAGCCTTTGTCAGAAAACGTTTCAATGGAATCAAAAATTATAGCTCTTTCAAGGTTTCCAGTGCTTGGCATATCACTGTCTGGGCCTGGTGATCTGTCCTTCCCAGTCCTGACTCGGGGGTAGTTACCTCCGAGTAACCTATGACTGCAACCATCATTTTGACCTCTGGGAGGCACTGTCTCTAAGGCATGGTTTATTTGAAAAGTACATCTAAAAAATCTGATGTAAAACAAAACGGAAAAATTACTCAAAATGATATAAAACTAGATGTTCTGGCCCCAAATTAATGTACAAGATTCATACCTCCCCAGGGACAGGACGTTATTTAGTTATTGGACTCAGAAAATAATTAAATTAATGCAAGATTTGGAGCAGTTGTTGGTGACACTGATTTCCTCCTCTGGGTCTAGTCCTATTTCCTTCTTCCTTCTAGATGCTAGGGAGGGGCAAATTTTTGGACCCCTGGGCCAAATCCAGCCTTCAGTCTGTCTTTGTAAAATAAGTTGCATTGGAACACAGCCAAGCTCACTTATTTACTCATTGTGGATGGCTGTTTTCATCCTGCCCTAGAGTGGAATAGTTGCTACAGAGACCATATATTCCTTGAAGCCTAAAATATTTACCAACAACTCTTTACAGAATAAGTTTGCCGACTTCTTCCCTAAATCAATAGTATTTCCAACAAGAGATAAAAGAGGTGATAATTGTATCAACGTGTCTGGTCAACCACTGGGGTGCCAGCTTCTGAAAAACCCATGCTTAGAATATGATGAAATTACCATCTGCCAGACAGTTCCAATGAGTCACAGGCAGACAAAGGATGCTAATCAAAGAACCCTTGGTTGTATATCCAGAGACTATGGTACTGGACATGGACCTTGCCATGGCGGGGGTGGGGAGGGGAGATTTCATCTCTGCTTCAAATTGAGAGTTGTACCAGTGAAAGAAAAAGCCGAATTTCTTCCCATGCATGGGAGTTTGGCGACAGTCATGGTGTTTTAGTCTCTCCATTGGGAACAGGCTGCACTTCACGAGACTAGAAAACCTATGTTCTTTCAGAGATGTAATTCCCAATCTGGTCACAGGAGTTCAAAGCTGAAAATGTGATTAGGAGGATAAAAAGATGTTCAGGTGACTAGGAAAAATGGAGGGCTTTGAGGCAGAGAGAGAAAACAACAATAACACGAAGAAACATTAAAAAGATAACACACTAGAAAAAGAAGGGCAGGAACGTGGCTAAGAGCAACATGTACAGTCTTGTGTGTCTACATATTTTTGCATAGATTCTGGGTAATAACACAAATGAGGGAATTTATCCCAATGACACTATTCAGTTTAGTTCAGTCACTCAGTTGTGTCCAACTCTTTGCAGTCCCATGGACTGCAGCACGCCAGGCTTCCCTGTCCATCACCAACTCCTGGAGCTTACTCAAACTATGTTTATGTGTATAACACTATACACATAAAGAAAATAGACAACCAGGGGGAATTCTCAATATCAGGGAGAGTGTGCTAGAGATCTATGGATGAAGAACAACAAAAAAGAACATACATAGCAGGTGAGAGTTGCTTTTCAGGGAACTGAGAAAAGCTGAGTAGGTGACTCAGGCTGTGGGGACCAGGAGTCCTGAAAGGGGACCGCAATCAGAAAAATCCTAAGCTTTTCAGAAGGAGTGGAAGATCCATCTCTGCAACTAGGTCACTGGTGACTTTGGTGTTTGTCTCAGAAAACATTTTAGGACTAATTAGCAGATGAGCTTTGGACACTAGAGGGTGAGCCAGCATTGGTGTAGAAGGATTCACAAGTATGCAGTGTGCTAGGTAGCAACAGTGGTTAAGTACACAGGTTCTGGAACTAGGCTCTGGGGTCTGAGTTGGTTCTGCCACTTTCAAGCTGCGTGACCCTGACCAAGTTACTTAATTTCTCTCTTCCTTAATTTTTTTGGTTGTCAAATGGGTATAATAAAGCCACCCCGGGGATTGGGTTGTAAGATTAAATGAGTTAATATACATAAAGGACCAAGAACAGAGCAGGGCTCAGATTGGTACTATGTAACCAGCAGCTATTATTATTGACGGAAATCAGACAGCAGCTAGCAGAATGCTACCAACCTGGATGAATTCCCAGCAGAACATTTCACAAACTCTCATGTGCTATAACTGAGGACCAGCTAAAAAGGTTGTGAACTGAAAAGTCGTCAGTTTCAGGACCAATCGAAAAGGTAGTCTGATGGTAGCTCTGAGAGAGATCCGTATCTGATTGCACTACTATAATTTCACTTCAGCTCGATGAAACCTCTCTAATTTCAAGTTTTATCACTGTCCTCAGCCCTCTTCAGTTTAATATTTTTATCATAAGACCTGAAATTATTTTACTGTGAAAATTGTAAAGTACTGTGAAATATTCCAAGCTTACAAAACCAACTTTCAACATTTAGAACTGAAAAAATATGGAAATGTCATACCTAAGGCACTAGTGATTTCTCTCTTACTGAGCATACTCAGATGAAGCCTGAGAGATCTTGTGAAGGGATTGCAGAGTGTCACATGGGGCATATGTTAAGAAAACTCAAACTTCCTATTCATTCCTTCAATTCATTCAATTATGTATTGACTACTTTAATCATCCATAGGAACACCCATGTCTCCTCCCTCCCAAACCTCTCTCCCATTTCCCTCCCCATTCCACCCTTCTAGATTGTCACAGTTGATGTTTTATAGAAAACCACAAAATTCTGCAAAGCAATTATCCTTAAATTAAAAAAATAAAGTTGCATAAAAACATTATTAACTACTTCATACGTGGCTCAGACAGTCAAGTATCTGCCTGCGATGCAGGAGACACGGATTCAATCCCTGGGTTGGGAAGGTCCCCTGGAGAAGACAATGGCTACCCACTTCAGTATTCTTGCCTGGAGAATTCCACGGACATAGGAGCCTGGTGGGTTACCATCCATGGGGTTGAGAAGAGTCAAACACGACTGACTAACTAACTTGCATGTGGAATTTTAATTCAGACAGGATCCTGGGATTCTTGCTAACCAGAAATTTCTACAGATTGTGAGACCTTGGTTCTGTTTTAAGGTTGGCCACAAGCTGTGCACAAAGTTGATAAACTTACTAATTTTTTTTATCATCTATAAAATGGCAATAAAGTACCATCACTTCATAACATGATTCAGGACCATTCCTCCAGTCAACAAAAGTTTATTACTTTGTGCTAGGCTCTTAGGAGAAAATAAATGAGACTAGATCCCTGACCTTCTATAATCAGGAAGATAAAATCATTAATATTAACACTAGTATTAATATTTAGATATAAACTTAAGATTATGACCAGTATAGGTCAAAGGGTAAACACAAGTCGTGAGTTCAATAGGGAAAACACAGGTTATGAGTCTTTTGCAGGCTTCCTGGGGATAGTCAGTGTAGATTTTGGCTGTGACCTAAGCTATATGCCAACATCATAGGCAGCGCTGTCAGTGGTACCTGCATGGATGTCCTGCTCCACACTTGAGAGGCAGGGAAGAACCCTGAAATTTCCATAAAACCTACAAGGAGCCCCTTCCTAAGGAATACCTAGTTTTGCTACCAAACACTCTCCTCCCACATGAAGTCCTGCATCAAGAAGTGCTGTGAGTGGCAGAAGATAACCTCCACATCACGAGCACCTGAGCATGAACATTTTGAAATGAATTTCCACGAGGATGTTCCTAGATCCACAACATTCTAAGCAAGAAGCACATGGAAGCTTAGTCCCTGGAGGGAAAGCCAGCATTAACTGGCAGAGGAACTTTTCTCTCAGAGTGGGTAAGTGATCATGAATGAGTCATTCCTCAAATGTGAACCTGTTCTCTCCTCTCAGATCATAAGGGTGGTGGATCTAGTCTAGTAAAATTAGTGGACTTATAAGAAGTGGAAGAGAGAGTTTGTTCTCTCTCCCTCTCTGCACCTATGAAGGAAGGCCATGTGAACACAGGCGAGAAACTGGACATCTATAAGCCAGGAAGAGGTTCCCCACCAAGAAGCTGACCAAGCTGGCACCCTGATCCTAGACTTCTAGCCTCTAGAACTGGGAGAGAATAAAGGTCTGTCACTGAAGTCACCAGTCGGCAGTGTTATGGCAGCCTGAGCAGACTAAGACAGTTCAGGAAGTGATAAGGGCTCAGAATTAAAACCATGTAAAGCAATGGGACAGAGAGAGAGAGATGATAAAGAGGGGGTCAGGAAGGCCCTCTGCGGAGGAGGCTTGGAGCAGAGAACTGAACGAACCTAAGATTCATTCAAAGGCAGCCCCTTATCTTAGGTTTAGGAATGGTACCAATCATGGTATGACAAGGTCTGTCTTCAGAAGCAAATAAAACTGTCCCATCAGAATGTGTTCTCTTGTGGGCTTCCCCAGTGGCTCAGTGGTAAAGAATCCACCTGCAATGCAGGAGCTGTAGGAGATGTGGGTTTGAACCCTGGGTTAGGGAGATCCCCTGGAGGAGGGCATGGCAACCCACTCCAGTATTCTTGCCTGGGGAATCCCATAGACAGAGGAGCCTGGTGGGCTACAGTCCATGGAGTTGCAAAGAGTCGGACATGACCGGAGTGACTTAGCACACGCATGTACACGCAGTGTTCTCTTGCAGGGAGGAGGGGTGTGTAACTAATAATTGCCTTTGTGTGGACTTTGACAAGCCCAGTTCCCTAGACTGCAAAATGTGGATAATAATTATCCTTACTTCACTGGGTCATCGGGAGGTTTAAATGGGTTAATAAGTGTAAAGCATATGACCCAAAGCCTGACACATATTCAGTGTTAAATAAAAACACTAGATATATAACTACCATCACCACTACTATCTCCACTATTATAACAATAGTCATTGTTGCTGTTGGAAAACCATAGACCAAATATTAGAAATTTCAGAATTGGTACCTTTCCATTAAATCTTCTCTGAACATCCTAGCCTTGACCATATCTGGGATTAATTGTACATATCTGTCTCCCCAGGTTCCATCAAGAGGAGCAAAACCATGATGAAATCCATGTGTTATAAACTGAAGAGTTCTTTGCATGATTTTAAAGCCACCAGTGACATATGCTTTCTCCTTATGGACACCAGAACATGCCTGGGAACCTGCTGGCCATCTCATTCCACATGGGTAAGGGGGTAGGTGAAACAGTCTTTCTAGAACCAAAAATTGTTAGCAAGATAAAGGTGCTTCTTCAGGTGTCCTTGAGGAAGAGTGAGAAAAAAAAGATGGAAAAAAAAGAAAACAAGGAAGAGATGCAGAAGTGAAGGAGAACCAGATAGACATGAATATGGGGAAATTAACTCAGTTGTTGACACAGCAATCAAACAGAACCAGAGAGAGACTTCACCGGTGGTCCAGGGGCTGAGACTTGGTGCTGTCACTGTGGTAGTTCAGTTCAGTTCAGTTCAGTCGCTCAGTCGTGTCCGACTCTTTGTGACCCCATGAACTGCAGCATGCCAGGCCTCCCTGTCCGTCACCAACTCCCGGAGTCCACCCAAACCCATATCCATTGAGCTGGTGATGCCATCTAACCATCTCATCCTCTGTCATCCCCTTTTCCTCTTGCCCTCAATCTTTCCCAGTATCAGGGTCTTTTCAAATGAGTCAGCTCCTCACATCAGGTGGCCAAAGTATTGGAGTTTCAGCTTCAACATCAGTCCTTTCAATGAACACCCAGGACTGATCTCCTTTAGGATGGACTGGTTGGATCTCCTTGCAGTCCAAGGGACTCTCAAGAGTCTTATCCAACAGCACAGTTCAAAAGCATCAATTTTTCAGCACTCAGCTTTCTTTATAGTCCAACTCTCACATCCATACATGACCACTGGAAAAACCATAGCCTTGACTAGACGGACCTTTGTTGGCAAAGTAATGTCTCTGCTTTTTAATATGCTGTCTAGGTTGGTCATAACTTGTCTTCCAAGGAGTAAGCATCTTTTAATTTCATGGCTGCAGTCACCATCTGCAGTGATTTTGGAGCCCAGAAAAATAAAGTCAGCCACTGTTTCCACTGTTCCTCCATCTATTTGCCATGAAGTGATGGGACCGGATGCCATGATCTTAGTTTTCTGAATGTTGAGCTTTAAGTCAACTTTTTCCACTCTCCTCTTTCACTTTCATCAAGAGGCTCTTTAGCTCTTCTTCACTTTCTGCCATAAGGGTGGTGTCATCTGCATATCTGAGGTTATTGATATTTCTCCCGGCAACCTTGATTCCAGCTTGTGTGGTAGGCATAGGTTCAACCCCTGATTGGGGAACTAAGATATCCAATGCAGCATGGCATGGCCAGAAAATAAAAGCAAGAAAAAAGGGAACTAGAAAGGTCAGGTATCATCCACTTGGAGCCATACTTGTCTCAAATTGGTAGATATTGAAAGAAATTACTATTGTGCAAAGGTAGAGTGCATTAAAATGATTAAAAAATATTGACAAATGTTTTCATTTAGGTGAAGAATTGATTCATTGGAAAATACCCTGATTTTGGGAAAGAGTGAAGGCAGGAGGAGAAGGGGATTACAGAGAATGAGATGGTTGGATGGCATCACCGACTCGATGGACATGAGTTTGAGCCTTCTACGGGAGTTGGTGATGGACAGGGAAGCCTGATGTGCTTCAGTCCGTGGTGTCACAAAGAGTCATACATGACTGAGCTACTGAACTGACTGAGGCTTGGCTTTGATGAGGACATTTTTTTGTCACATTTTTTACACAAAGTGAAGTGAAATTGTTTTGAATCTGCCAAGCTGTAGGTTTCCTAAGGATAATAGCTATGCATGTGGTTTCCTCTTGAGCATGTTTTCCTTCTTGATGTCTGGTCAAAAGTTGAGTCCAAGTTTGGTCAATAGTGTTCAGGTAGCTGTTTCCTTGTTTTCTTCCAAAGGATCCCAAATTCACTAGTTTCTGTAGGTTTTTTTTTTTTCTCTTTCTTCTTGACAACTGTATTTTTAATATGCTGTCATTGAAATTTTATATTCTGCAGTGTGGCCTGACAAACAGCCCTGTTACCCATAAACACTGACTTTATTCTTACATTATCAGAGTTTTTCTCCTTGATTTTTATAGTCACCCCTGGGTGTGTGTGTGGTTATGTTTAATTATGTCTGGCTCTGTGACCCCATGGACTGTAGCTTGCCAGACTCCTCTGTCCATGGGATTTCCCAGGCAAGAATACTGGACTGGATAGCTATTTCCATCTCCAGGGGATCTTCCCAACCCGGAGATTGAATCTGTCTTTTGGTATCTGTAGGGAATTGGTTTCAGGGTCCCCGAAGATACAAAAATCTGTAAATGCTCAAATCCCTTATGTAAAATGTTACCATATTTGCTTATAACCTACAAAAATCCTCCTGTATATTTTAACTCATTTCTAGATTACTTATGATACCTAGGAGAAGGCAATGGCAAACCACTTCAGTGCTCTTGCCTGGAAAATCGCATGGATGGAGGGGCCTGGGGGGCTGCAGTTCATGGGGTCGCACACAACTGAGCGACTTCACTTTCACTTTTCACTTTCATGCATTGGAGAAGGAAATGGCAACCCACTCCAGTGTTCTTGCCTGGAGAATCCCAGGGACTTGGGAGCCTGGTGGGCTGCCATCTATGGGGTTGCACAGAGTCGGACACGACTGCAGCAGCAGCAGCAATATGATACCTAATCCAACGCGAATGCTACGTATATAGATACAAATACAATATAAATGTGTGCAGCAAATCCAAGTTTTGCTTTTTTGTAAATCTCTGGAATTTTTTTTTTAAATATTTTCAGTCTAAGTTTGCTTGAATCTATGGATATAGAACCCTAGGATATGGAGGGACAACTGTGCTATTCTGTGAAAACCAGGTAGTCTGTGTATCATTTGACTTAGGTTTTTTGGGGAAAATCTGCCACCAGGAATTACTATACAAAATCCCTCTTACTAATTTGATCACACTGTGAGTCAAATGAAAATCAGAGGAGGGAAAATATTTTTTCCAAGTGATGTCCTTTAACAAGAATATCTGAACAGTAGTTAGCTTTCCTCTCAATAGCTATAAAATTAGGGTGGGAACGGAGGTGGTAAAAAGAATCAGTTTCAGGGCAAATGCTTACAAACTAAAATTGGAGTAGAAGGTGTTCATTTTTGTTTGAGGTAATTGCCCTAGAGGTAAGAGTGGTGTTTTGAAATGCCCATTGGATTTATAATCAGAGAGATGTGTTTATTTCCTGCTCTTGTCACATGCTAGTGGTTTTACCTCCAATAATCGTTTGACCTTGAACAGTCCCTTGACATGTCAGAATAGCAATGTTCCCATATGGAAAATGACAACAAGAGCGTCTGCCTCCCACAGGGACGCTTTGTGAACAATCATCCAATATTTAAATCCTTTCCCAGTGTTTCTATTTCATGCTCTTGCCTTTTCCCATTTTCTAAAAACTCCAATATAATTGTGCTTTTCTCAGTTCAGGTATCCTTGGCCCTCCATCTACTTCTCTCACTTATTATCTATCTGTTCATTTATTCAAGTGGTTCTTGAGGGCCCCTCTGCTAGGTAGATGGATAAATTCCCTCCACGGGGTATCCCCAAATGACGACAAGTCATCTCAGACAAAGATAATGTTTTCTGAATTTCAGATACCTCATCTCCCATTTTCCTTTCATTTCCATCCTATTGACATTTAAAAAAGGAAACTGCCTGGGTGCTCAGTGTTGAAGGAATCAGATGGAGCTTGTTGCCGGCAATCTTGGTTTCTAAGTAGGAAGTTACATTAAATCCTCCCACCTCACATTCAGATGAGTCTCTTGTGTTTCCTGAAGAGTAATCATGTGACCAGCTAGCAATCAAGGATGTCAGTAAAAAATTCTTTCCTTTCTCTGACATGTAGAAAAAGTTTTAATGGGATATTGTTAAAAATAAAAAAGAAAACAAAAATCATTCTTATGGATTTCTTCCTACTAGCCCAACAATATACACCTCCAACAGGTATCTATATCTTAAGGTATTAAATTAACATCGCAATGTTAAGTTTAAACTTGTGTTTAATGTCTCAATGAGAGATAACTACTCTTATAAATTGGTTAGAGCTTATAATAATTTAAAAAATATGCCAGAACATCTAAGTCACCATTCTCTAGTACTGAATCTCATTTTTTTTAGCAAATGGAAATTAGTCTTTAACTAAAATACAAAATTAAAGAGGAAAATAACAAGATTAACTTTCATATCCTATTAAATCAGAAGCGATGCTTAAAAAGATAATAGCATTTCAAATCAATCATGGCTTGATTATTTACTTATTAAAAATTTTCTCACTTTTAAATAAACATATATATTTACACACTTAAAAGACCCTGATACCGGGAGGGATTGGGGGCAGGAGGAGAAGGGGACGACAGAGGATGAGATGGCTGGATGGCATCACTGACTCGATGAATGTGAGTCTCAGTGAACTCTGGGAGTTGGTGATGGACAGGGAGGCCTGGCGTGCTGCGATTCATGGGGTGGCAAAGAGTCGGACACAACTGAGCGACTGATCTGATCTGATCTGATCGATATAATAATTACTATATATTTTCATTTATCAAATTTATGGATTATGTCATTAAATTCCTTTATATTATTACTTAATTTTCAGGGATGTGTACAATTTTGAAGAAGTAAACAGAAATATGCCTATATGATTAAGTATTTTAAATAAAGTTTTTATTATGTTTCTATTAAGTTTTAAAAAATAGTTCCAATTGCTATATTGTTTAGTACATATACATTTTGGGTAATTTTAAGCTCATCAATTGTGATCACAAATATGCCGGCAAATGTTTAACAAGCGGCTCTGGAGGAGGGTGAAGGGAGGCCCTGATTTGTGTCATTTCCCAATTTCCATGGTGTAAATATTGTGCCACAGCCAATTTCAATGTGACTTTATAAAACATGAACTTGGGAATAAAAGCTAATGATAGGTTCTCATAAGCCATTACCAGCCAACTCCCCAACACTAAGGATTTTATCTTTCTTACTATGTAAGTTCTCTCTTTATCCTATTGATGTTTAAACTTCACATTTCACCTGATCTAATTTTAATATTGCTACTCCTCCTGCATTGTTTTGGTTCACATTTGATTTATATATCTTTGCCTGTTTCTTTGTTTTCAATCTACACAAATATATCTTAAGTGTGCTTCCCACAAATTATTTATAATGATTGATATTTGTATGTATTTTGTAGTAAGAGATTTATGTACTTGCTCCCTTGTTTGTTAAACCAATCTGACACTGAGTGGGATGAATTGGTCCATTCACATATAGCATAATACTTTTACTTCATATTTACTATTTACATGTTATTAGAAAGGGTATATATTACTAAAGTTTATATTGAAAGATTAGAGACAGGCAAACACTCTTTTATGAAGATTCAAGTGAATGCAGACAACTCCCTGTATTGAAATAAATGTGTTTTTATGATCTTGATGAACAGAAATATTACATTTTGTTTTCTAATTTCCTTTTGTATATTCATTATACAAGAAGATAGACAGACAGACAGATAGACAGGTGAACAGGCTCACTTTGTACTGAGTGTATTAATTTTGCATTAGAGTTTGCTTTATTTCATTTCATTTATATACCACCCCACTCTCCCTTTTTTAAACTGACATGATATCTTGGATTTTTTTTTTAAGTGAGAGCAGAATAGAGGGGAAAAGGATAGAATATGAACAACATGCTTAGTTTTACCATATTTAGTAAATGAGCCAATGATATATTTAAAATGTTGCTGTTTAATAGATTGATTGATTGCCATCCCTACTCAAAGACACTGCCCCCGAATAAGATATTTTACAAGGACCACTAAAGCTATAGCTGACCTGGCTGTGAGTGGAATCCAATCTGTGCATAAATGTGCTTTCAGCTCCTGCTACAGGTCTGAGACTCCACAGGCTCCCGCTGAAAGTTGGCCAGTTGGCCACTTGGCAGTTACAGTATCATAGTCAAGGAATAACAATCGTCTCAGACTACAGTCTTCTCCTGGTGTCTTCATGATCCCAAAGTGGCTGTTCAGCGGTGGGGTAGATTCATCACTAAAATCCTGGCTCATCTAATTACCATTTTTCCTAATGGCCTTGTCACCTAAAAGAGGTGTGCCTGGGGTTTACAGAAAGGCAACCATACAAAGCAGTATTTTTTCTTTCTTTCTTTCTTTTTTTTGTTACAAAGCATGCTTACTTTTCTTTAGCTACACACTGCTGTGCCCTCCACTCTTTTCAAGACTAATTAAAGCTTCATCAGAGTTGTACTGCTCTATGTGGCATCACTGCTGGATTCAGGTCCCAGAGGGTCTTGGAGCTTCAGATAGAGTTTCATCTCTTAGTGCCCACTAATGAAATCAAACTTGAGTCTCTCACGCCCCTAGTCGAATACCTTCCTGTATAATTCTCTAATTTGAAGACTCCAGCCGATAAAGCAATTTCCTCAACTTTCATGATTTCCTGCTTATAATACTTTCTTTTTTTCCCACTCTTTGAAAAACAACATTAACAATGATGCTTTTAGTTTATTTCCAATGCTTGCATAAAACAAGAGTGGAGGGAAGGACAGGAGCTTGTAAAGCAAAGCTTTTGCCTAGGAAAGAGCTCTCCGGTTTAAAGGCTCCTCACTTTTCCCAGAGGTCCCATTGGAAAGCATTAAGCAACCCATGGAACTCCAGTCCACTATTCAATATTAGAACTTTCTGAACACACTT
>NW_011494900.1:1072323-1074105 GCF_000754665.1 Bison bison bison | reverse complement strand
CTGAACTTACATCATAGTCCTGTTATTTATTTTCACTCCAGGAAAGATTAACATTAGCAACTTTGAGGTAAAAGTTTATGGAATCAAATCGGATTTCAGTGAAAAGATGTTTCAATAAGAAGCTGATAATTGTGCAAAAGCTTTTAAGCTTAATTAGGTCCGATTTGTATATTTTTGTTTTTATTTCCATTACTCTGGGAGGTGGGTCATAAAGGATCTTTCTGTGGTTCATGTCATTGAGTATTCTGCCTATGTTTTCCTCTAAGCGTTTTATAGTTTCCGGTCCTACATTTAGGTCTTTAATCCAATTTGTGGATGGTGTTAGATAGTGTTCTAGTTTCATTTTTTGTACATGAAGTTGACCAGTTTTCTCAGCACCATTTGTTGAAGAGACTGTCTTTTCTCCATTGTGTATTTTTGCCTCTTTTGTCAAAGATGAGGTGTCCATAGGTGTGTGGCTCCAAAGAAGACATACAGATGGCTAATAAATACTTGAAAAGATGCTCAACAGCACTGAATATTAGAGAAATACATACCAAAACTGCAATGAGGTATCATCTCATGCCGATCAAAAACGCCATCATCAAAGTCTACAAAGAATAAATGCTGGAGAGGGTGTGGAGAAAAGGGAACCCGCTTACACTGTTGGTGGGAATGCAAACTGGTACAATCACTGCCAGGGTCCAGCCCTGGCTGATCCAGGGTATTCGAAGGAGAGATGGCTTCGGCGACTATTTATTTATTTATTCATCAAAGATATAAAGAGTAATAGAATGAGGATAGCTCAGTAAATTCAGTGGAGAAAAGAAGCTGAGTAGCTTGGTTTATGCGGAAAATCAATATAATCCGTGACACCAGGTTAGCTCTGACCAAGGAGGCCGCAGGCGCCCTCTCGAATAGCGGAAGGTGCCCCACCTTAGACACCTTCTTGAGTGGGTCTTAGAAGCCCAGGCAAATAAATGGTCACAGAGGATATCCGCGCTCCAGATGGAGACTCAGCTGGAAGTTAAGGGGAAGAATGACATGGGGAGACCAAGCTTTGGCGAGCAAAGCCCCTAGCTTTATTTTCAACAGGAGTTTTTATACCCTAAGTTACACATAGAGGATAATAGGGGATGCAAAGTCAGCAGTCTTTGATCCTTATCAAAAACCAGGGTTTCTTTCCTGCAAATTTATCATATACAAATGGTTTAGGTGATTTACATCATCTTCTGGCCAGAAGGCTTATTAACATTTTATGACTCTTGACAAAGACTTATCAACAAAGACTTATTTTCTCTAAGAGTAATTATTTTAAGATTTGGCACCATCTTCGGAAGATAAAATTGCATTCCTATAGGGCAGATGTGTAATGGGTTTACAACAAAGGAAAAGAATTTATTACCTTAAGGGTCTAAAGTTACTAACACCAAGGCCACTACTTATTTTTTCTACATACCAACTATATTAATTAATACACATTCAAGGATACAATTCAGGGGATGTGGAAACTTGGCAGCAAGCATTGGTTCATCAATGAAATCTTTTACTGGTTTTATTCTGACAGTTTCTAACTCTCTGAGAGGCTCTAAGCTATTTGAATATCTTAAGCTTCCTTTGCCTCTCGAGGCTGGGAGACTGTAAACAATTGTATGCATAGCTGTAGGAGTCCGGGTAAACTTGTCAGGCGAGTTAGAGAGCCATCTGAGGGGTTTGGATTTAAACACTCCTAGTTGCCCAGGAACTTTATTAATTGGAGCTGTAAGTTAACTCTTTGACAGAGAGAGTGAGATGGTGGTGGGG
>NW_011494900.1:1039613-1072198 GCF_000754665.1 Bison bison bison | reverse complement strand
AGTTGCCCAGGAACTTTATTAATTGGAGCTGTAAGTTAACTCTTTGACAGAGAGAGTGAGATGGTGGTGGGGGACAGCCCCCAGTAAAGTCAGAGGTGAGAGCACAAAGCAATAAAGTAGGCAGACTCTGGTTTTTTGGGGGTAGATGCTTGAGAATATCCAGGGGGACTCCTGAGGCTTGATCCCGCCTTTGTGTATGCCGAGCCTCCTTCCTCATGACCTGTGTCACGAGTGGAATGTCTCTCGCCGGCTCCCGGCAAATCACTATGGAGAACAGTGTGGAGATTCCTTAAAGACTGGAAATAGAACTGCCTTATGACCTAGCAATCCTACTGCTGGGTCACCCTGAGGAAACCAGAATTGAAAGAGGCACACGTACCCCAATATTCACTGCAGCACTATTTACAAGAGCTAGGACATGGAAGCAACCTAGACATCCTCCGGCAGATGAATGGATAAGGAAGCTGTAGCCCATATACACAATGGAAAATTATTCAACTATAGAAAGAAACACATTTGAGTCAGTTCTAATGAGGTGGATGAACCTGGAGCCTATCATACAGAGTGAAGTAAGTCAGAAAGAGAAAGACAAATATTGTATATTAATGCATATATATGGAATTCAGAAAGATGGTAATGATGATCATACATGAAGGGCAGCAAAGGAGACACAGATGTAAAGAACAGACTTTTGGACTCAGTGGGAGAAGGTGAGGGTGGGATGATCCAAAAGAATAGCACTGAAACATGTCTACTACCATATGTGAAGCAGATGGTCAGTGCAAGTTCAATGCATGAAGCAGGACACCCAAAGCTGGTGCTCTGGGACAACCCAGAACCATAGGGTGGAGAGGGAGGTGGGAGGGGGGTTCAGGATTGGGGGAACACATGTATACCTGTAGCCCATTCCTATTGATGTATGGCAACCACCACCACAATACTTTAAAGTAATTATCCTCCAATTAAAATATGTACATTAATTTAAAAAGAAGATGATGATTTGGAAAAATATCAGTATCTAGTCTATCAGTCAAAAGATGCGGAAACATAAATTAAGATGATGGCTTAAAATAGCATAGGCTGTTTTGTAAATTTACATCTCTTGCCTTGACTTCTCCACCAAACTCCAAACTTACATTGACAACTCCTAACTTTGTAATAGAAATCTCAGTCTTAGCATGGGCAAAACAAAATACCTAACCCTGTCGGCTCTTTTCTTCATTTCCTCTTCTTGGTTAATGGCACCACCACCTATAGCCCACACCAGAGAGAGGAGTAACTGCTCACCTACCTGCATCCTTTCCAAACCGTCAGTAAGATTCTGAAAGTTGGAAGGTGAAAGTGTTTAAGTATCAATCCACTTCTATTTTACCCCCTGCTACTCCAAATCCAAACCACCAGTATCTTTGGCAGCACTACCAAAATGACCTCTGGTGTCTCTGCTTCCCTTCTTGTCTCTCTATATTTGATTCTCTGTAAAGCGGACAGGTCTTTCTAAAAATGCAAATCAGTTCATGCCATTCTGCTAGGAACCCTTCTGTGCTTTCCACTGCACTTCGAATAAATCCCATCTCATTTTCAGGTCTGCAAGCTCCTTAAGGAGTTGGCCTCTGCCTGTTTTTCTGACCTTATCTTATACCACTCTCCTTCTAGCTCAATACTGTTGAACCCCGCTGGACTTCTGTTTTTGTTGAAGATGACAAGCCATTTCTTGGGATCTTTGCTATTTCTCTATCCAGAATGCTGTTCTTCCCACAGAAATTCACATATCTGGCTCTAGCATATCATCCATATGTCAGCAAAAATTGTTTTCCAGAAAAGCCTTTGTTGGCAGATTAATTTAACATAAATCTCTGCCACCCTCTATTGCACTGCCCAGTTTTGTTTTCTTTAAAGCACTTATCACTATGAGAAATTGTCTTGTTCACTTATTTGTGAACTAGTTTATATTTTGACTCCTCTCTCTTGCAAGGGCAACATTGCTAATAGGAAGGCAAGTCACTTATGTGACTGCAAATTTTTTAGTAACCACAATATAAAAGCAAAATAAATAGAATTCATTTTAAGAGTATATTTGAACTCAATACAACTAAAATATTCTTCCAATAGGTAATCACTATTAAAATATTAATGAGATTTTACTTTCTTTTTTTAATACAATATCTTTGAAACTCAGTGTGAACATGCCTCTTCTGAACCATCTCTAATGGGATGAGCCACATGTCAAGTACTTGATAGTTACATGTGGTTGATGGTGGCCATGGGAGAGTTCAACCCTAGAGTGTAAGCTCCTTATGAATCGAGACCTTGTCTGTCTTGTTCTCTGCCGCCTTCCTTGTGTTTATAGAGAGAACAGTGCCTGACACATAGTAGGCACTCAAGAAATATTTTGTGAGTTAGAGAACAGTTCAAAGAATTCTGAGATCCCTGTGGAATTCCTCAGTAAAGGTTAAATATCTAATTAAAAAAAATATTGGAGTATAGTTAATTTACCAGGTTGTATTAGTTTGAGGTATACAGCAAAGTGGTTCAGTTATGCATATTAATATATTCATTCTTTTTCAGATTCGTTTCCCATACTGGTTATTACAGAATACTGAGTAGGGCTCATACAGCAGGTCCTTGTTGGTTATCTATTTTATATATAGTAGTGTGCATATGTTAATCCTAAGCTCCTAGTGTATTTCCTCCTCTAGGTTTCCCCTTTGGTAACTATAACTGTTTTTGAAATCTCTCAGTCTGTTTCTGTTTTGTAAATAAGTTCGTTTATATTGGATATCAGATGCAGTGTCTGATTCACTGCACTTAGAGTTGATAATCTCTAGGTCTATCCATGTTGCTGAAATGGGATTATTTTGTTCTTTTTTACGGATGAGTAAAAGTCGAGAGTGAAAAAGTTGGCTTAAAGCTCAACATTCAGAAAACGAAGATCATGGCATCCGGTCCCATCACTTCATGGGAAATAGATGGGGAAACAGGGGAAACAGTGTCAGACTCTATTTTTGGGGCTCCAAAATCACTGCAGATGGTGACTGCAGCCATGACATTAAAAGACGCTTACTCCTTGGAAGGAAAGTTATGACCAACCTAGATAGCATATTGAAAAGCAGAGACATGACTTTGCCAACCAAGGTCCATCTAGTCAAGGCTGTGGTTTTTCCAGTGGTCATGTATGGATGTGAGAGTGGAACTATAAAGAAAGTGGAGCGCCGAAGAATTGATGCTTTTGAACTGTGGTGTTGGAGAAGACTCTTGAGAGTCCCTTGGACGGCAAGGACATCCAACCAGTCCATTCTGAAGGAGATCAGCCCTGGGATTTCTTTGGAAGGAATGATGCTAAAGCTGAAACTCCAGTACTTTGGCCACCTCATGCGAAGAGTTGACTCATTGGAAAAGACTCTGATGCTGGGAGGGATTGGGGGCAGGAGGAGAAGGGGATGACAGAGGATGAGATGGCTGGATGGCATCACTGACTCGAAGGATGTGAGTCTGAGTGAGCTCTGGGAGTTCGTGATGGACAGGGAGGCCTGGCGTGCTGCGATTCATGGGGTTGCAAAGAGTCGGACACGACTGAACTGACTGAATATTCCATTGTGTATATGTACCACAGTTGAACACCTATCTTTATATATAATTTCAAGGGCTTCATATAATTGAAGTAAACAAATCATTTATGTTGAATGAGAAAACGTATTGATTTCATAATTATGGATTTTGGGGAAAGGTCCCCAGTTTTTTGCATTCTCCATGATCTCCATGATACTGTTCAGTTCCCCACTTGGCACCTACTAAATCCTTATATAAAAGGCCCTCTCTCTGTTCATCTCACTAGAAAATTCTACTCACTTCTCAACATCCCACCTCAAATTCTCACTGCTACGGGAAGTGGGTCTCCTCGAGGCATCTTTGGACACAACTTCATTTCAGACTCCTCTACACTCTGGATGGCCCTCTATCATAGCAATAAACCTACTCTTAAAACAGAGTTGACCTATTTCTTCATCTCAGTTTCTGTGAGGAGAATCTTAATTCCACTCCTGTGTTGGTAACAGTATTAGAGTCACACTTTAGATCTCTCCACAGGAAGACAATTAATTTACCTGATTGACAAGATGGAAAAAGTCTGACATACACTGGTCCCTGCATGTCAATGGTTGCAACTGATGTGTCTCAACTGTCCTGAACTCAGAGGGAAAGGAGTTTAATTAGCTCCTCAGAGACTGCCACAGTAATGCATTTGTTAGAAAATGGTAAATATATGAGCATCAGATAAGGATCAAAGTACCTTGTTTATTGTTGTAAATGTGGACTGGACATCTTGACTACAGGGTTAAGATCAGGCCTGGGGTGATTCAGGACTGTCTGGGAGAATCATCTGCCTTCTCATGGCACTCTTTGTCAGAAAAGACAGAGTGAAGGTAGATGTGGAAGGCTGTGTCCCCCTGTTCACCTGGGCAGGAGAGCTATGGGGTGGCGTGGAAACCCAGGATTCTGGAATTAGAACAGTTCTGCAAGGTTAGATGGAAACAGAGGACAGAGCTGCTTCTCTGTGTTAAAGTCACCCCAAGTAACTAACTATTGTCATGGCAGCTGTCCATACTCCACGAGAGTAAAAGAAGCAGTGTGCTGGGTGGGTGCTAGCCCCCCTAATGACATGAAGCTGCTTTATCTGATGTATCTCGTCTGGCATCCTTCTATGATGCTAAGCAAACATAGTATTAGGTTGAAGTCTATTGTGTCTTGTGAGTTTGACCATGTCAATCTATAGCAACTCTTGTTTCAGGGCAGAATTGGGCTTTCTAATACTCCTTCTCAAGTTTCAGTCCTGAGACAAAACAGCTGGAGGAGGAAGCTTGCAGAGAATAAGGGCTCATTTCTTGTATAATAAACTGATGCTTCCCTCTCAGCCATCTGAGAGCTCGGAGAGTGAGGACAAAGACAAGGCCACCTGTGCTGAGGGTTTGGTCCATTAGGACGGGTGGTGATGAGTGTGAGAAATGAGAACAAAGCAATCGAGAGTGCTCTCATGACCCATGGCTTCTAACTTACAAGCACAGTGTAAACCGAGAGAAGTCTCTGAACCAATGAATTGCTCCTTAACCAGTCTGACAAGTCAATCTTCTCCCCCTGGATAGGAGTGACTCAGGGGTGGGGGAAATTTATGTTATTCTGATACAAATTTGAAAGAAAGAGAACAAAGAACATGGGCCTGTGAACATTCTGTAAGCATGTCTCTCCAGGAGATGACTCAGTTCACAAAGTACAGGCCTTTGTTCATCGATGTGTTTCTAGCTGTTAGCCAAGTGCCAAAACATAAGGAATAATGATTTCAAAGAATAAATGAACTAAAAATGAATGTCTGATCAATCTTTAACCCTCAACTTTTACATTATATGTATATTTTTCTAAGTTTAAGACTTCTCCAAAGTTTACGGTTGGGGGCAATGCAAAAATTCTGTGTTGACTATGAGATTTATATTGCTTCTTTCCTCTGAAGACCTCTAAGTTGTACACATGAAAAATATCCACGCAAAATTAATCGAATTCAAGTTCTTACTGATATCTGAAGTCAGAAACATAGTCAGTATTGGAAAATTGAGAACATTTTGGAAAAGCACCATGTGCCAAAGAGCCTATTTCAATTCTTATGATTTCACACAAAAGCCAAATGTTACAGGGATCATAAAGACCAGTATCTTAAGGTTTGTGTAACATTTTCCATGGAAGCCAATTTCAAGCAAGGGAGTAGAAGCTGAAAAAAATGGAAAAGAGAATAGGCTATATATTTTTTTTTTAACAGAGAAGGGAAAATATCCTTACAAGGAAGACCTATTATCAAATTAGTGCCAAATAGGAATAGACAGTGGATAAATTATTTGAATAATCTGACTGATAGAACATTTAAGAGCTCTTCCTGACATGACATTTAGAACGATTACAATTTAACATAAATAGCTTCTGGAACTGGATAGCAAAGCAGATTAATGAAAATGAGTCAGAACAATCAAACAAAGACACCCAGAAAGTTATTCATTTTGAATTCTGGGGCATATAGTTAGTTTTCCTTCCAGGTTTAAGGTAAATTACCTGATTTGAACTTTGAGCTTATGGTCAAATGAAAGATTTTGAGAGCCTCTGTGGCCGAAATGATTTTTAGCCTTCTAACAAAATACCTCATTTCTGCCAAAATAGCTTTAAGGTACACTTGGTAAAAAGATAAGGCTGGGGTGGAGAAGGCAATGTCACCCCACTCCAGTACTCTTGCCTGGAAAATCCCATGGATGGAGGAGCCTGGTAGGCTGTAGTCCATGGGGTCGCTAAGAGTCGGACACGACTGAGTGACTTCCCTTTCACTTTTCACTTTCATGCATTGGAGAAGGAAATGGCAACCCACTCCAGTGTTCTTGCCTGGAGAATCCCAGGGACAGGGGAGCCTGGTGGGCTTCCGTCTATGGGGTTGTACAGAGTCGGACACGACTGAAGTGACTTAGCAGCAGCAGCAGCAAGCAATAGTAGTTAACACTAATTGCATATTAACCTGACTTAAAACTAAACAGTTATCGTGTAAAAAGGACAAGGCATGAGACAACAAATAAAAATAGTTTATGAGCCAAAATTTCCTGATGCATTCAACCACTCAGGTTTTCTTAAAATTGATTTCGCAAAAATGAGTTCAGGATCTCCTAGGAAGTATTCTATTTCAGTAGCCCAAAAGGGTTAAGCATCATAGTATCATTAAAGCATGTCTGTGTCTGATCGGGGACCTCGCTGCTGGTCCAGTGGTTAAGACTCTGCACTTCCAATGCAGGGGTTGGGGTTCAATCCCTGGTTGGGGAACTGGGGTCCTACATACTGGATGATGCAGCCACTTTTTGGGCTTCCCTGATAGCTCAGTTGGTAAAGAATCTGCCTTCAATGTAGGAGACCCCAGTTCAGTTCCTGGGTTGGAAAGATCCCCTGAAGAATGGGAAGGTTAGCCATTCCAGCATTCTGGCCTGGAGAATTCCATGGACTATATATAGTCCATGGGGTCACAAAGAGTTGGACCCAACTGAACCACATTCACTTTATCTGATCACATAAAACTAAAATTCAAATTCAGTCATCTTAGTTTTACTTTCAAGTCCAGCTAAGCATCATATTGCTGATAAATTAAGCCATCCGGTTGTCTGTCTATATATTTCACAATTTTGTATGACCCTCACTCAACTTTACTGCTCAGCCAGAGAATGTTAAATCAAAAACAAACAAACAAAAATGCTCATCAGGAAAAGATGATTTAGAAAAAGACCAGGGACAAAAGGGGAGGCAGGACAGGGCTTGGTCTCATTCTGATAGATGCACCATTAGAGACACTGCAGAAAAAGCTGGGGCAGCCGAACGTCCAAATAACTCAACCTGAATTTGATCTTCACAAAAATGCCTCCATTGTTTTCTTTGAAACAGTAGGGCTGAAAAATAATATCATAAAAGCTCACATTAAAATGTACATATGAAAAAGACATTAAAATAAAAAAATTAGGCTCTTGGAATTATCTCTGCCATTTCCAGTTGTATTAGGACAGTTAATTGATGTCTTAATGTATCTGTTAACTTAATACTTTCACATAATGTTTATAGAGATCAGGGGAAGCTATGTACTTAATGGAAAATGTGAGTGTTTGCTTGATAGTAAAGTGAAAAAAACAAATGGAAGAAATTTAAAAATGGAACAAAGGAAATAATGTGGGGTCTAATAAAAAAGAGTGGCTTTTTAAAGATCTAAAACATTTTCAAAATCAAAAAGAAAAGAGAAATAGAGAAAAAAGGGGGGTTTGGAAACAGCAAAAAGGAACTTGAAAAATAATGGCATTAAATTGTGCCAATATAAAATTAAAACTTCTAGATATATGTTACAGAAAATACTTCATTTTTTTTCATTTTTATAAAGAGCTAAGGATCCAGGAAATAATCAGATTTAAAAATAACCAAGAAGAAACATGGGATGTAAAAGAAAATATTTTTAAACACTTTCTATATGTTTCAGTGATCTACAGAAGGTGGACTCTAATTTTGATGAAGTATCCATGCCTCAGAAAAAGTCTGAGGATCCTCTTTAAGATTTGTCTTCAGTGTCTGCTATGTTATTTTTCTTATATGCTTGATTCTTTCATTGTTGCTGATTCAAAACTCCTAAGCCTGGTCAATAAGCTGGTGGAGCTTTCGATTAGCTGGTATTGCCAACCCTCAGCAAGAATTCTTTTTTTAAATTAATTTTTATTGGAGTATACTTGCTTTACAATGTTGTGCTAGTTTCTGCTGTCTAGCAAAGTGAATCCACTATATGTATTCATATATTACCTCTTCTTTGATTTGCCTTCCCATTCAGGTCACCACAGAGCATTGGGTAGAGTTCCCTGTGCTATACAGGAGGTTCTCATTAGTTATCTGTTTTATACACAGTATCAATAGTATATACATGCCAATCCTAGTCTCCCAGTTCATCCCACCTCCCCTTTTCCCCTCGGTGTCCGTATGTTTGATCTTATGTCCAAGAGCCAAATAATGTTGACTTAGTGAAAGAAAAGAAAGTGAAGTCGCTCAGTCATGTCTGACTCTTTGTGACCCTATGGTCTGTAGCCTAACAGGCTCCTCCATCCATGGAATTTTCCGGGCAAGAGTGCTTGCCATTTCCTTCTCCAGAACCCCATCCTATATCCTGTATACAACACTAATAAATATTCTAAGGAACAGAACTATTTGAAGGTCAGATCCCATGAACCAAGCAAACACAGCCCAGAGTATCTATCACACATAGGGTAAAAAGCAAGTTAGTCTACAAACTGTTGGCAAAAAGGCTCCATTTCAAGTGCCAGATCTGATTCATTTGTAGTGGCTATCTGGAACACTTCCTTTGGAAAGATTGCTAAGCTAAGTCTCAGATCAGAGGCCAAAAATATTGGAATAAATAAATTTATAGTGTGGGAGTAGTAGAAATCATATGTATTTGATACACATTTGTCACCCTTGATGTAAAGATAAACTTGGCACATCAGATGTAAAGACTATCTAGAGAGACTTTCTTGGGTTGTTCATGGACTGAGTCTAAAGCAATCGTAGGTAGGGATTAAGCATTAGTCACCCAAACACACACACACACATGTTATTCACATACACATACATCGAGCAATTTTAACAGGGGCTGCAGGATACAGTCACAGAAATATATTATTCAGAAGAAGAGCACACATTAGAATAAATAATTTTTGGTTTGTTAAAAAAAATCACGTTCTTTATTGAATAGTTAACTATTGTTAGATTTCTCTATATTAAAAGAATAAGTTAGTAAAATTCATTTATGTATATGTCCAATTATGTAAATTATTTCCTATTAACACAATTATGTGGATTTCTTCCTCATTCTCTCCACAACAAATTATCATTGAAGCCAGCTGTGTAGGGGTAGGGGTGAGGGTCGGGGGCTGGTGGAGGGGAGGCAGGGCTGGCTGCCTCTGTTACATCCTAGCTGTTTTCCCCATGTTCCATCAGCACCATCTTCCAGTTTCTCAAGGACCCCACAAAGAAAGAAAAGTAACTCTCTTTGCAAGTGATTCTGACTTTGTGGTTATCCACAAAAACTAATGGTCTTATTTTGATGTATATTTCATCGCAAAACGAAACGATCAGTGATAGGCACAAACATTTTGTCAATGCTTATGTTGACATACTAAAGCCCTTCACAAATTCTCCATAATAACCTAATCACACAATTATCCCTTAACTGCTCAATTTTTGACTATTCTATTTAAGTAGGTTTTTTTTTTTTTACTTATTATTTGCATTTTCCTTGTTAATTTAAAGTAAGAGGTAAAAGAGGCCACCTGTAAGCCTGGGATCACATGCAGGTCGCATGTGGATACATATGCAATTAGAATTTATCCTTTCTCTTTGAAACACCCTGGAACGGAGGGTTTTGTTTTTAATTTAGAAAACTCCTCGTGTTTGTTCCTTTTGAAAATCCTGAAGTAAAAGGACGTATATCTGAAATGCTCAGTTTCACACTGTTACCAAGTGCTCATCCTTATTTAGTTTTCAGACAAGTACTCTGTTTATAAGTACAGTCAGTTTCAACTGAAACATCAATACTAGATCTAGTAAGGGCTTGTTCATATTGGCAAGAAGTACATGAAAGAGAACTGGCAGATCTTTTCTATATTTGAATTCAAATGACAGACTGAAAGATAGCATCTTTTCACCTGTAATTGGACTGAAAAGGGCCAGAGGAGAGGGAGGCTCCCCTGCTGGTGTTCCAGCACATCCTTTGTTAGCCACCTGCCCCTCACTTAAAGCAGTATCTATTAAGGATGTCACAGGACTTATCTTTTAAGCTTTCTGTAACTTCTGTGTTATTTGTAAACCTAAAACAAAAAAGTATAAAACTCAGAAAATGCAAGATTGAAAAGTGAACCTAGATTTTGAAAATGCATAGTTTCTAAAAAGTCCAGGAACCAAGCATGGAAAATTAATCTACTTATTTCAAACTGACCTTTCCATCACCATCCAATAAAGTAATGACCTTAACTTAAGGTACACACACACACACACACACACACACACACATCTAGTACAGAGACAGGCTAGGACCTGGAACTTGGAACCCTTCTCTGCAGTGCTTGCACCTGGACAAATTTCTCCCAGAGCAACAAAAACTAACTCTAAGGGCCTACAAACAACCATGTGCATGCAGAGTTGGGGCAAATTATGGGCAAGAAGATGCAAAAAGACCAAAAATCCAAATGCCACTTCTGAAGAGCTGGGAGCAAAAGCAGGGTACAGC
The DNA here is from genome assembly GCF_000754665.1 of Bison bison bison. Lineage (NCBI taxonomy): Eukaryota > Metazoa > Chordata > Mammalia > Artiodactyla > Bovidae > Bison > Bison bison. The sequence continues at coordinate 1,061,382 of NW_011494900.1, read as the reverse complement.
ACCTAAGCTGTGGGTGGGCACACCACCTAAGCTACCCCTCCAGCCCAACTCCTGGTCAGACTCGCATCCTCACCACACATAAGGAACTCGTTTGCCACCCCTTCAGGGAGCAAGTGAGCTAGCTGTTCTTGCTCCCTCCTGTTGTATCAGGGGGCTTCCCTCGTAGCTAAGTCTGTAAAGAATCTGCCTACAGTGCAGGAGACCCAGGTTCAATCCCTGGATCAGGAAGATCTTCTGGAGAAAGAAATGGCAACCCACTCCACTATTCTTGCCTGGAGAATCCCATGGACAGAGGAGCCTGGCAGGCCACAGTCCATGGTCGCAAGGGATGGACACAACTTAGCGACTAAACTACCACCACTGCCTCAGGGGACCCAAGAAGCCTTGCCTGAATTTCTTGTCTGGCCTTTCATCAATTCCAATTGATTAAGAAGGCCAAGAACCCTGGTTAGTAACAGTATGAGATATTTGGGGGAATATTAAGGACTATTATTTCCATTAGATATCAGTGTGCTCAGCAACATTAGCACTAAACTCATCATCTTGAGAAAGCATTTCCCAAACATCCTCTGTACATTTTAGTAGTAGCCATCTGCTGCCCTTTGAGGATTAACAAATTAGAACATTCCACACTGACGAAGAAATAAAGTGTATACAGAAAATGGAAAAACATCAAACATATTACCAAGAAGGTAAAGAGCATATTTACATTTTATATATAAATAAAGAATTACAAAACAGAGAATCATGAGAATTGCTTATTCTGATGGGTTCAGATCACAGCTAAACAGCTTTTTTTCCCCCTAACTAGGAATGTTTAAAATCTCTTATTAACAGTAACCCTTCAAAATAAAAGCATTTTCGTATGTTATTTTAATGGTTAAGACACCATCTTTGTAACACCATTTGCTAGGGCACATGGCAAGAAGCTGTAAAAGTGTTAAAAGGACTTGTCTTTTGGGACAGCAATGGTTTGACTAGACACCTCAGCATATTAAAAAATAGAAAGTTTTACAACTTGCCTAAAGAAGGAAAAAGAATTAACATTTGAAATGGATTAAGAAAAGGTCAGAAACAAAAACAATCTATTTCCTTAAGAGATTGGTTTGGAAGTGGAATTTTATTTAGAAATTATTGTTTTCTGACAAGAGAACCACTAGAACAGAAAAACAGCACTTTTTAGGTTTGAGGGAAGAAATCCTCATAGCATCAATAGCATTTAAAAGGTAGTATGTGTGGATAGAATGGTCAAAGTGAGGCCAGACTGGTTGCTCCAGTGATCATAAAACTAGGAAAATGAGATGAACAGTATCAGTGCCTTCCAGACTTGGTAGACAAGGGCAAGATTATCTAAAAGAATTGATTATTTTTAAAAACTGAGGTGATGGGATTTCAGCTGAGCTATTTCAAATCCTAAAAGATAATGCTGTTAAAGTCTTGTACTCAATATGCCAGAAAATTTGGAAAACTCGGCAGGGCCACATGACTGGAAAAAGTCGGTTTTCATTCCAATCCCAAAGAAAAGCAATGCCAAACAATGTTCAAACTACTGCACAATTGCACAATTGCTAGTAAAGTAATGCACAAAATTCTCCAAGCCAGGCTTCAACAGTACGTGAACTATGAACTTCCAAATGTTCAAGCTGGATTTAGAAAAGGCAGAAACCAGAGATCAAACTGCCAACATGCATTGGATCACTGAAAATGCAAGAGAGTTCTAGACAAATATCTACTTCTGCTTTATTGACTATGCCAAAGCCTTTGACTGTGTGGATCACAACAAACTGGAAAATTCTTCAAGAGCTGGGAATACCAGACCACCTTACCTGCTTCCTGATAAATCTGTATGCAGGTCAAGAAACAACATTTAGAACCAGACATGAAACAACAGACTGGTTCTGAATTGGGAAAGGAGTACATCAAGGCTGTACATTGTCACCCTGCTTACTTAACTTATATGCAGAGTACATCATGTGAAATGCTGGGCTGGATGAAGCACAAGATGGAATCAAGATTGCCAGAAGAAATATCAATAACCTCAGATACTCAGATGACACCACCCTTGTGGCAGAAAGTGAAGAACTAAAGAACCTCTTGATGAAAGTGAAAGAGGAGGGTGAAAAAGCTGGCTTAAAACTCAACATTCAAAAAAATAAGATCATGCCATCACTTCATGGCAAATAGATGGGGAAACAATGGAAACAGTGACAGACTTTATTTTTGGGGGCTCCAAAATCACTGCAGATGGTGACTGTAGCCATGCAATTAAAAGACACTTGCTCATTGGAAGAAAAGCTATGACCAACCTAGACAGCATATTAAAAAGCAGAGACTTTGCCAACAGAGGTACATCTAGTCAAAGCTATGGTTTTTCCAGTAGTCATGTATGGATTTGAGAGTTCGACAATAGAGAAAGCTGAGTGCCGAAGAATTGATGCTTTTGAACTGTGGTGTTGGAGAAGACTCTTGAGAGTCCCTTGGACTGCAAGGAGATCAAACCAGTCAATCCTAAAGGAACTCTGTCTTGAATATTCATTGGAAGGGCTGATGCTGAAGCTGAAACTCCAATACTTTAGCCACCTAATGAGAAGAACTGACTCATTGGAAAAGACCCTGATGCTGGGAAAGATTGAAGGCAGGAGCAGAAGGGGAATAAAGATGATGAAATGGTTGGATGGCATCACCAACTCAGTGGACATGAGTTTGAGCAAGCTCTGGTTGTTGGTGATGAACAGGGAAGCCTAGTGTGGTGTGCTGCAGTCCATGGTGTAGCAAAGATTCAGACACGACTGAGTGACTAAACTGTATATTGTCACCCTGCTTATTTAACTTATATGCAGAGATCCTGAGAAATGCTGGGCTGGATGAACTACAAGCTGGAATCAAGATTGCTGGGAGAAATATCAATAACCTCAGATATGCAGATGACATCACCCTTACGGCAGAAAGTGAAGAGGAACCAAAGAGCCTCTTGATGAAGGTGAAAGAGGAGAGTGAAAAAACTGGCTTAAAACTCATCATTTGAAAAATGGAGATCATGTCATCTGGTCCCATCACTTCACAGCAAAGATGTGGAGACTATGGAAACAGTGACAGACTTTAATTTCTTTGGGCTCCAAAATCACTGTGGATTGTGACTGCAGGCATGAAATTAAAAGATACTTGCTCCTTGGAAGAAAGGCAATGACAAATCTAGACAGCATATTAAAAAGCAGAGACATTACTTTGCCTACAAAGATCTGTATAGCCATAGTTATGGTTTATCTAGTAGTCATGTATGGATGTGAAAGATGGACAATAAAAAAGGCTGAGTGCTGAAGAACTGATGTCTTCAAACTGTGGTGTTGGGGAGGACTCTTGAGAGTCCCTTGGACTGCAAGGAGATCAAATGAGTCAATGCTAAGGGAAATCAACCCTGAATATCCACTGGAAGGACAGATGCTGAAGCTGAAGCTTCAAAATTTGGGCCACCTGATGTGAAATGCCAACTCATTGGACTAGATCCTGATGCTGGGAAAGACTGAAGGCAGGAGGAAAAGAGGATGATAAAGGATGAGATAGTTGGATGACATCACAGACTCAATGTACATGAGTTTGAGCAAACTCCAGGACATGGTGAAGGACAGGAAAGCCTGGTGTGCTGCAGTTCATGGGGTTGCAAGAGTCAGACACGACTGAGCGACTGAACAACAAAATTGTATTTTGGAGTGTAGCTGATTACCCAAACTGTGATAGTTTCAGGTGGACTGAAAAGGGACTCAGCCTTTTCAGGACTATGGCTTAGGGACACAGCCATACATATATATGTATCCATTCTCCCTCAAATTCCCCTCCTATCCAGGCTGCCACATAACATTGACAAAGTTCCCTGTGCTGTACAGTAGGGCCTTGTTGGTTATCCATTTAAAATATAGCAGAGTGTACATGTCAGTCCCAAATTTCCTAACTATCTGTCTCTGCATTCATCCCCACTGGCAACCATAAATTCATTCTCTAAGTCAGTGAGTCTGTTCCGGTTTCATAAATAAGTCCATTTCTATCATTTCTGAAAGAATTAGACATTTGTAATAATGATTACACAGCACGAGTTATTTGTGTTAGCTGTGCATGTTAAATGTTTCAACACACCTGGTGCTGTGCCTAGGGTTTTACATGCCTTGTCTCATGAATCAAGGCATTGATCAGAATAACAATCAGATCAGATCAGATCAGTCGCTCAGTCGTGTCCGACTCTTTGTGACCCCATGAATCGCAGCACGCCAGAATGACAATAGAATGACAAATATTACAATCTTCCCTTTAAGTAGGGGAAACTGAGGCCTTGAGAGGGAACACAGATCAACCTTGGTCCCATCCTGGAGTCAGGGCCTGAATTTGAACTCAGCTTTGAAACTAAAGCTCTTGAATCTATTTTACCTGTTGTCTTCTCAAGATTCTGCATTCTCTGAGCTGTATGTTGTCTTAAAATGAAAATGCAATCTTAAGAAGCAGAGCAAGAAGAAACCACAGGTTGCCTAGTGGTTAGTCTCAAGGGAACAGTGATCCTAGGAGAGTTGTCACAGTGCAAAATCTGCAAAGTAGATCAGATGAAAAGAAGGACATCAATTAGGATGACTTCTGACTCTGCAACTAAGTGCAGAAAAGGATATGAGTCAAACCAGACATTGATGAAAAATAGAAACATGGATAAAACAAAAAGACGCCAATAGCAACAATTTGTAGAGAAAGACTTATGAACCTGGCTTTCAACTTAAGTAAACACTGGGGCAGCTCAAAGTGTTGGTAGCCAACGTATCCCAGAGATTTCCCTGCTAGAGAAGACCGTTTATCTGGCAGGGAAAAGTGTAGGATCCAAAGATTAAACAACATTAAGAAGTTCCAGGAAGAAGCCTGAGGTCAGCTCTGGCCATCTGTGGCTCTCGCTCAAAAAGAAACTCCTGAACTCTCACAGACCTAACAAGATGTTCTGGTGTCTTGGCAAAAATTCCCTCTGCTTGATTCTGCCGGACTTCCAACTGCCTGACATCACTGCCCTGGATTCCACATGGAAACCCAGGCACAGTGTGTGCCTCAGGGAAAGATGCTGGGATCAGGGAGGAAAGAAATTGGAAAATGAGTCATGATTAAAATGCTCTTTTGACAAAAAGCTATTTTATGACATCAGGATGTAAAAATCAAAAGAATCCAAAGATGCCAGCAGCTTCAGACTGCCTAAACCAGCAATGCTCACTCCTTTCAAAGTCATGAATCCCATTGCTTCTATAGAATATGTTTCACTATATGTGTCGAAGATTATATATATATATATTATATATAATTGCACACATATGTAATTAATGGTATCTCTAATAAGCTAACAATAATTCTTAAAATTAGGTATTACAAAAATAGACCTGAAATATTAAAAGCCTAAACAGTGAACAGGAGCACATAGAGTGAGAAAGGGCAGTCAGCTTAGCATCAAACTCCAAGGAGGAGAGGGGAGAATAAAATGGAAATAACAAAGGAGGAAAAAGAGGACCCTCCCCTACCCCATTCCGTGTTCCACTCTGAAGTGCTTGAGTTTTGAAAGAGGAAGCGGCCAGCACCATAGAGTTGTAGAGGGAGACAGGTAGGTTGAATGAAGGCAAGTTTCAAATAAGTTTCACTTCCAAATAAGAAAGCTCAGGGAGAACTTTCTGAGAATCCATTGGGGACACAGAGAGGAGTTTACTGATTTTAAAATAAAGAGAAATTTCCTCTGGAATTGTGGAACAGCGGCAGTGTTTTCACTTTAGGCATTGTGTCCAGGAATTTGAGGTTTATGGTTAGTTCAGATTCTACTGTTCTGAAATCTTGGTGATGGTGGTGGTGAAGTGTTTGTGTGTGTGTGTGTGTGTGTCAGGGCGGGGGTGTGATTGGCAGGGCTGCAGAAGAGAAGGTTTGAAGTAATCTTTTGGAAAATGACTTGAAAGGTTTCAAAAATTCCTATGCCCAGGCCTTACATATAGATATTGAATATAACACATGATAAATACAGGCAATACGATTTTCCCTTTTATATGCCAATTGATATGCCAAATTAATAATTACAATAATTACAGTCAAGAGAGACAGAAAACAGAGCTCTAAGGGAGCAGGTCTGAAATAACTTTATATCAAGATCTTAACTGACAGGAAACCAGCCAGTGTTTATAAGTGGTTGGGTGAGGGAATCAATAGTATTTTCACCACAAAGTTTTACATCAAAGTGATCTGGATACTGTCCTATAGAATTAAATGCTCATAATAACAAGCTGCATTTCTCTGAAATAAGAAAATACATATTCAACCTCCTTATCTGTATAAACAAATACACTTTTCTCCATATAAACAAATCTACCCACCACAGAAAGAATCAAGAGTACAGCAAACCTACACCATAAATACAAAAAAAAAAAAACAACGACAACTTTCCTGAATGCCTATTGTCCTTACTTGCTTTCTTATTTTCAGTAGCTAATGCAATGTTCCTTCACCTCCACTTTCCATCTTATCCATCAAAAGTGAAAGGTTCTATGGGAAGGCAGCTTATTCTGAAATAGGAGGGAAGGGAGCAGGGCACAACCTTTAAAAGAATGACATGGTCTGAGAACACAGCACACACTGACTGGAACCAGATAGGTCCCAGACGACAGAAGATTCGACTTCCAATAGAGCTTAAGCCTCGTTATACACACATTGTAATACATTCACATCTAAATGATACACCCACCAGTGCCATAAAGAGTTCTGAGGCCAACCATACAAGGTTAAAAAGTTGGTGGTGGCCCAGTTCCTGGAAATCCCTGGCCTTTTCCTAAAATAATTGGAAAAATCCACCTACTCTTTCACCTATGAAATTACTCAGCACATAAAAACTAACCACGTCATATTTTGAGGCTCTCTTGCCTTCAGAGATGGCCCACACTCTGTGGAGTATGTTTCTCTCTAAATAAATCCACTTCTTTCCTATCACTTTGTCTGGATTCTTTTAAAAATGAAGCAAGAAACTTAAGGTCACTAGGATCAATGCTTGTTACATATTATTAAAAGCTATTATCTGCTGGTGCTTATTGACATTTTTACATACATATATTGATGATACTAACTGCACCAGCATAACCACGTTAGTGAAAGTTGAAAAATGAGATCATTATACAGGGAACGATTCGAAATGGAATGATTATGTTTTAATTAGACACCCAATCGTGCACAATTGTAAGTGGAGCTCAGAGGCTATGTGGACTTGGGGGAAGATCAGCGTGTCAACCTGTGAAACAGGATCCTTTGTCAGCTCCACATTCGAAGGCCCCATATTCATTTGTCATGCTTCGTGCTCTTTGATCACATCCTTTAGGTAAAGAAAGTGTTGACTGAGCGCTGTCCTTCAGGAAGCCTTGTGAAAATCAAATATATTTGTGAACTGTAGACACAGTTTCATAGGTTAATAGTTACTAATAGCTTGTAATCAATTAACACTCTATTGGGTAAACAGTTCACTTGGAAATTTCAGCAGAAGTGCTGGGGTTCTCCTCTCTGATACTCTAAGGGAGGTAGAGCTTGGAGGGGAGGCAGATTTTTTGAGCCTTTTACCATCTACCACTTCAAAACCATCTTCTGATTGTCCCTTTCTACCTCCTCATTAAAACTCACTTTCAGAAAAGGATCTAAAAATACTAATTTACAACCAGATGGTCCTTGCATTTTAAATGGCACAACGAGCCTTATTTCAGTAAATGAATCAAAGAAAGAAAGAAAGAAGTGGCAGTGGTTTGGGGGATGGAGTGGGGTCTTTGGAGCCATATTGGTTTAGTTGAGTCCTTGCTTTGCTGTTTCCTGGATACATGTTCTTAAGAAACATCTTTAATTTCCTCAACTATAAAATGAGGCTAATCATTTCAGGGACAATATAAATTTAGTTGGGAACTTTGTGCATATTAGAAAAGGCTTCCCTCTGGGTAGATGCATCCCCTTAGATACTTGGATTAGCAAGAGGAGTGCACTGGATTTGCGCCCCACTCTCCCCTTCAGTCATACACATTTACTCAGTGGACAAACAACCCTATGGTGCATGAGAATGATACCTAGCTGGCCTTACAATGATTAAAGGAAAAATGTATGTGAGCACTAGATATCACAGGGCCTATGGCTCAGTCCTTACTGACTGAGTAGCTTTTTTAAAGCTACTTTTGGCAACTTCTTTCCAACTTGTATGTTGTCATTGCACATACAAGGTGCATTTATGCATGCATACTCAGGGAATAAGTTGGATTAATAAATAAACAATAAAATTGTAGTAATATTTAACTAGTAAACAATAATAATTTTTTTGAACCATTGAGACTCTATGGGGCATGTTATTTACAACTTCGATCATCAGAAAAATTCTGCATACTCTTGATGTGTGGAAACCAGCAAACGCAGACACAGTCTTGCCTAGCATGCCTAAGAGTAAATGGGGAAGGAGACTCCATGAGGAGCACATGGTGCAGGAGCCTGGCTAGCGCTATGTTTATGAAGAGAAGGAACACAATAACTGAAGGTGATGAATTTAGGAGGCCCAATCCCTGTCACAGGAATCCTCTGTCTGTTCTCACAAAGTACTACATCTGGCCAGAGTGAGTTGTTGGATTAGTCCTTCCGTTAAGAATGCGGTTTGTTCAGTCTGAGGCCACAGTGTGACAAAACACTTTTGTTCATGGAGAAAAGTAGAACAAACATCTGTAGTCCTGCCTGTGGGCAGAATGCTTTGGGCCAGGGGCTCTTCCAGGTGGAGACCAGTATTTGCCTTCTTCTTGACTCCTTTTCCCTGGGTGTGGTGCAGACTTAGCAGGGAATAGTGCTGATGTCACAGGAGAGAATTTTGAACAGCAAACCCACTGGCATTCTTTGACTATGAACTCTTCTGCTTGGATTAGTGTTGCTTCCTGGAAGAATATGAATACCCTTCTTTTACAGTATATTACAAAGGAGAAAAAAATTTTAGCTAGTAGCTAAGGATATAAACACGAACGAACACACACACACACACACACACGCACACACACACTCAGGTACCTCCTGCCGCCTCCCACCCAAATTAATTATATTCATTGGAATGTAGGCTTCAAGGGTTTCCAGGTAAAATTCACCAATTTTAGGAAACTCAAGATTGCTGCAAAACCAGCTGAAAACAACTCTCAGATTAATTTCAAGTCACATCCCTTCCTATAATTTTATTCCTACAAAATAAAAAAAAATTTGCACACTCCCAACCTGAGACAAAATAATATGGAAAAATCCTCTCAGGATGTCACAGGATGATAATCAAGACTTGTATGTTATTTTTCTTCCAGCAAGTTTCTCAATACCACTATTGATATATTTTTTTAAAAATCTGCAACACCCTATGGCATATAATAAATCAGATGTAAAAATAAAACGTTTTTAATGACAAGAAAAATATTAGGTCAAGACATAATGGCACTCATGTAATAGCATTTAAATTCAGATTCCATTTACATGTGGTAAAGGGGAAATTACTGTCTCAGTTGGCTCTTTCAGTTTTCTGTCGACCAAATGACCAGCTGAATGCCAGAGTCTGGGGGAAAAAACCTCGGTAAAACTAACCTTGCAGAGAGGAATGACGTCACCATACCTTCTCCTCAGTTCAACTCATAAAAATAAAATTATATGTCAAATAAGAAGGATTTGGGGAGAGGAAAGTTCCTCTAAAATACATTTGCACTATTGTTTCCTCTAGTCATTTGTTAAGATAATTGGCTTTTCTGAATTCAAATGCTGGAATCACAATGAATGACCCTCTGTTGAAAGCTTTAGCAAATACATGAGTAACATTTCAACGGCAATCTCTGTTCCGCTTTCCCAAGCAGGATAATGCCTCTGTTTTTTCCAGTCATGGATCTGAAATGGGCCTTGATTCATTAATCAGAGCCATTCTGAATCTTGAGCATGTCACCTGGGTAGGACTTTACCAATTTTTACTTTATGTCCATCTCAGTTCCAACTGGCAGTAGGATCAGAGGACATTGTGTAGATAGAGAGAAGCAGTGTGCCTGGCCTGTAGCTCTCCTTCTGGGCTGGCCAGTTCTCCACAAAGGTCTATTAGCTCAGAAGGCAATGGCTAACCTGTTTACCACAAAATGTTCCATCTGGTGCTGCACTGAAGCATTCTTTTATTTTTTTTAAACAACCAAAGAGGTTCATTTTTAACTAAAATTTCAGAAACTACAAACTGACATTCTGCATAGGGTTTGATAATACTGTTAGGTCTCTGTATAACTTCTGATAATACTCAAGACTTGTAGAAATGAGTTATTTAGCTATTCCATAACCAATATTACAAGTCATCTAGTTAGGAATTTTCACGTGTCCCACAGTGACTTGTAATCCTGCAAACTAAAAGAGATGCTTTTTCATTGCAAAGGAGACAAACAATATGTTCCTTAACACAAAATGCTACTCAATCCACTTGCCTTCAAATGTACACAGTTCATCAGGCACTTTAAGGCAGCAGACACAGGGGGAGCCTAAACGTTACTAAAATAAATCCTTCACCCTGCTCTGTTCTGGGCTGTCCTTCTACATCACCCTCTGCTGAGGGGCTGTATCCCCCACACAGTCACAGTCCTGGCAGCAAGAATACTCTGCAGTAAAGCCAAGCCATGGGGATGGAACTGGTGACCACCTTTCTCAGGCCAGAGGTGTAGAATCAGGATGCTTATTGCTTATATAAAGGTCAACAGTGATTGTCTGCTGGGGTCTGTTTATGAGCTGTGTGGTTAGGAGCACCTGTTCACAGTAGACAATCCTGGGTTTGAAATCTATTCTGCTATTAACTATCGGTTATTCTAGAAAGATATCTAGAAAAAGAAAGCATAAAAGAAAACAATCTCCATCACCTTAGTTCAGTTCAGCTCAGTTGCTCAGTGGTGTCTGACTCTTTGAGACCCCATGGACTGCAGCATGCCAGGCTTCCCTGTTTATCACCAATTTCCAGAGCTTGCTCAGACTCCTGTCCATAAAGTTGGTGATACCATCCAACCATCTCATCCTCTGTCATCCCCTTCTCCCCCTGCCTTCACTCTTTCCCAGCATCAGGGTCTTTTCCAATGAGTCAGTTCTTCACATCAGGTGGTCAAAGTACTGGAGCTTCAGCATCAGTCCTTCCAATGAATATTCAGCACTCATTTCCTTTAGGATTGACTGATTTCCTTTAGGATTGACTGATTTGATCTCCTTGCAGTCCAAGGGACTCTCGAGAGTCTTCTCCAGAAGGGTCTTAGCAGGCAATGGCTAATGGCTATTTAACCACAGTTCAAAAGCATCAGTTCTTTGGCATTCAGCTTTCTTTATGGTCCAACTCTCACATCCGTACATGGCAACTGGAAAAATCATAGCTTTGACTATACGGACCTTTGTCGGCAAAGTAACGTCTCCACTATTTAATATGCTGTCTAGGTTGGTCATAGCTTTTCAACTAAGGAGCAAGCATCTTTTAATTTCATGGCTGCAGTCACCATCTGCAGTGACTTAGGGCTACTGCTGCTGCTGCTGCTAAGTCACTTCAGTCGTGTCCGACTGTGTGTGACCCCATAGATGGCAGCCCACCAGGCTCCTCCATCCATGGGATTTTCCAGGCAGGAGTACTGGAGTAGGGTGCCATTGCCTTCTCCGTTAGGGCTACTACTAAGTTGAAATCTACTTGTGTCCTTCAAGTTAAAGCCCAACTCCCTGGGTCTCAACCCACCTTTGCCACTTTCTGTTGTGTGATCACGATCAGGACACATAACATCTCTGCCTTGGATTCCTCATCTATATAATAAGAAGAAATAAAATTAAAAGGAAGAGGAAAATGATAAGACCCCTTGGGATTGTTGTGAAGATTGCAATTATATATATATACCTTAGAACTGTGCTTTTCACACAGGTATAAAAGTTAGTCATCAACATCATCACCATCATCGTCACCATCACCACCACCACCATCATTAGCAGCACTGTTATAACACGAAGAATGTTAATAATGATTTATGTGACTGTGTTCTAAAGGATAGCCCTCATTTCTGAAGTTGTTTTCCCAGCTTATGAGCATCTCCTCAATTTTCTGCAATGAACATGTATTTCTTTGAAGTGAGCAAAAATAGAACTTATAATTAGAAAATAATGGTGTGGAGACATAAATACAAAGAGGTATAGGAGATAATCTCTTCTACCAAGGATGTGAGGGCTTCCCAGGTGACTTGGAGGTAAAGAATTTGCCTCCAATGCAGGAGACATGGGTTCAATCCCTGAGTCGGGGAGAAGGAAACGGCAACCCTCTCCAGTATTCTTGCCTGTAGAATCCCATGGACAGAGGAGTCTGGTGGGTTACAGTCCGTGGGGTCACAAAGAGTCAGACACAGCTGAGCGACTGAGCAAGGCACCAAGGATGTGAAAGTGTAGGTGGGAAATCAGAGCATATTATAAACAGATTAAAAGGCAGAGTGTATACAGGAGAATTTGTTTGAAGCCTCAGTTCTGACTCTTACCTTGTCCTGCATCCAGGGAGAGGAAGGGAAAGACAGACAGACAAAGAGGCAGAAAGAGACAGACAGACAACTGAGACAGCGTTGAATAACCAGATTGTGCTAAGTATTTTCAGTTGACACAGAGATAAGGAGCGACACTGGACAGACCCCCAATAAAATTTCCACTGTACACCCTAATGCCTCCTTAGTTCCTCTCTCACTCTTAGGCACTTTGACTTTCTCATTTATCTTCCCCCTAAATACACCCTTAAGAACCATCCATCATCTATGATCTCTCTGTCACCCTTCTACTAAGGAGGGCATTCTAAGAAGCAAATAGAAGTGTCCTCTTTGACAGGTTCTCACCTCTTATGAATCTGAACAGATGTTACAAATAAAGACTCTTTCAACTTGATTTCTAGTTTTGTGATATTTGGCAATTCAATGAATCTTTCCCACTGTAGCTTCTTTCTTTCTTTTTCAGAAAATGGAGATGCAATTTACACATAGTGAAATACACAGGTCTTACATGTATAGTTTGATCAAATTTGACAAATACACATATTAGCAGGAGGTAGAACATTTCCATCACTCTAGAATTCCCCTTGGGTAGGGCTTACTTGGAGAAGGAAATGGCAACCCACTCCAGTGTTCTTGCCTGGAGAATCCCAGGGACGGGGGAGCCTGGTGGGCTGCCGTCTCTGGGGTCACACAGAGTCGGACACGACTGAAGTGATGCAGCAGGGCTTACTTTCTTAATATGTACCATGTGCATGGAACAATAACCCTCAGTAATTAGAAGGGTTGCAGTGAGAACCAAGTGAAATGCTCTTCACCAAAGAACCTTGATGGCCATTTTAAGATATATTAGTGTGTAAGTGCTGAATTGGCACTCAGGAGTTTCTGTCATCACAAAAGGAGAGATGGTTAGGAATAGAGGGGGAGGGGGTGGCAGGCTACAATACATATTTTAGATAAAAAGCAGCAAGGATGAAAAGTAGAGGCAGGAATGCACACATATTTCTTGCACAAGACATACAAAATGAGGCTGGATCAGAGCCCAGAAGCAGTGGCAGATTTCCTGGACCGTGGAGGGAGGCACTAACTGTGTTCCAGGAGAACCCAGAAGAAGCTTCGTTCTCTCCCTGTGGTGGAGATCACTGAAGAATGGTAATACCTCCTCGGCCTGCCCTTGGAAGGAGGTCAGAGTGGACAGGGATGTGCAGAGAAGGTGCTCCTGGACCCCACACTCCAGGATTGCAGTTCTCTCCTCCAAAGGGACCCCTGCTCACTCCTCCCACCCTTCTCCCACATCCAGCGGCCATCTCAATATTTTGCACACCTATCTGTCACAGAACAGAAAGTAGCAGCTACTGGAAACCCAGCAGGATGTCAGAGTCCAGAACACCAGAGTTTCGATCCCGACTCAAATTGCACACTCTCCTAACTTGGGAGAGTCCCCCTGACACTGTCTCCATGTTCCCACAGCTGTTAGTGGCACTCATCACTAGATACATACTTGAATCCCAGTTCTGCCCATCCTTTGCAGCATCTCCTGTGTAGAGGGCACCACCCCAGTGAGATGTGGGGAATAGCAGATCCCTGCCCTCCACGCTTTCCAGGTGAAGTCAGGAGTCTCCAGAGGAACCCCGACCCCAACTTCAGGATGGCGGTTGAGACTCCGCGGCCTCACACGTGCTCTCAGGGTGGGTGGGGAGTGGCACAGAGCTCCCCGCCCTGCTCAGTCCGTCTTTGCCTCTCTTCCCCTCTGTTGCGCACCCTCCCAGCACCTCATTTACTTCTCACAATCTCCTGTGTTTTAAAATAGATGCTAAGTCATCATTCCCATCTTACAGATGGGGACACTGAGGCACTGAGACGTTAAGTAGTTTGCTGAAGGTCATACACCACCAGCGGTAGCCCCAAGACTAATACCACATAGTCAAGACCCAGAACCTGTGAGCACCATTGCCTTTCAAACAGAAAGTAGCTTCTTGACACCAAAAACTTGAGCCTCCCGCCTTGTTTCTCCATTCCCTCCCCCTCTCTGTATACCCTATGTCCACAGATGATTGATTCTCATGTCTGCCCCTTATTCAGCCATCTGACTCCACCAAGCCAAGGCCATCATGTCCTCACAGGTGCCCTGGAAGAAAAGCTCCTGACAGGTCTCCCTGCTTCTAGGAATCATGCCTGCGACAGGCCTTCTGGGGAAAGACTCAAATTTTTGCTTCCGTGTGTTATGTTCAACTCTCATCCCCATACCTGACTCCAAAATCTTTACCTGGAATTCAAGGCTTCCCTCACCTAGGCTGCTTGGTACTCTGTGATGACCTAGATGGGTGGGATGAGAGGGACGTCCACGAAGGAGGGGATATATGTATACACGAACCTGAGTTATTTCACGGTACAGCAGAAACTAACACAACATTGTAAAGAAATTATACTCCAATTAAAAAAAAAAAAAGCTGAATTACTTTCCTTCTATCTCAGTGTGGGAATTGTCTAGCCAGTCAGTCGTGGTTTTTCATTTACTCAACAATACTTGAGCAACTACTATATACCAGGCACTAAGCCTGGCGGTGTCTGTCTAATTCTACTTTCTACTTCAAGGTCTATCCACGTCCAACTCTCAGCCATCTCTGAAACTACTGTAGCACTTGGGGTCTATGCCACCTTTCAGTCTGTTAATGTTGCATGTCTTGACATTTTACTTTTCCAACTGGACTCTAAGCTCCTTGCATGAAAGAGATATATCCCACATGTCTAAGCCATCAATCTAGAGTCTGAAATGTGTGCTCCACTTGGGCTGAGATGTGAAACTCAATGCTATTTTTTTTGTTGTTTGTTTCATGATGAATTCAAAGTGCTGAGAAGATGCCTGTTTCATGCTAGGGCATCAGAAAACATTTGCTAAATGATGAATGAGTCTCCTTCTACAGTTGGTAGGATCCCTAGTATATACTATGTGCTTTAAACCAATACCTAAATCAGTCAATTCAGTTCAGTTGCTCAGTTGTGTCCGACTCTTTGCAACCCCATGAACCACAGCATGCCAGGCCTCCTTGTCCATCACCAACTGCCGGAGTCTACTCAAACCCGTCCATTGAGTTAGTGATGCCATCCAATCTGAATAATTGAGTGTTTAACATCAATTATGAGATTTTTCTAGACCATCTGAAAAAAACCGAACCATCTTTGAAAAGTTAAAAAGATATATATTTTTTGCATTAAACGACATACCAGAAGATCCTAAAAGCTCTATGTAGTTGTTCCAAGAACAGATAGAACCCCATAGCTCCTTGTGTTAACTCCTTTCAATTGTGTCTGACTCTTTGTGATGCTATGGACTGTAGCCCACCAGGCTCCTCTTCCATGGGATTCCCCAGGCAAGAATACTGGAGTGAGTTGCCATTTACGCCTTCAGGGAATCTTCCCAACCCAGGGTCGAACCTACGTCTCTTACATTTCCTGCATTGCCAGGTGGGTACTTTACCACTAGCACCACAGGCAAGCCCCATAGCTCCTTGCAAATGAATATTCCCCAATCTTCTGAAGAATAAAAATAATAAAATGTGCTCACTACTTGTACTATATATTATCATGGCTTATCAGTATGCATTGCTCATTGAGATGTTCTGCTTGCGGGGATTCATTCTCTCACTTCAGTGTTACTATCGCTGCTCAGTAATACTGACAAATTGTTAACATCCATAGATAGTTGCATATCATTTACATACTTTAATTAGAGTGTTAGAATCATCGTGTTTTGGTTGGAAGGAATCTTACTCAATATCTAGATGTCTACACGCTTTCATTTTTTTTAAGTATTGAAAGTTGTATTTTTAAAACTAGGATCTTACAAAGGGTTTAGTGTATAATGAGATAAAAGTGAGTTGTTCTTGTTGAAAACTGGGGGTGGGTGGGTGGGGAGAGTGGCAGAGAGTCCAGAGCCCCATCTGCTCACCCTGCCCTTTACCACTCCCCACTCCTCACTGCTGAGTCCATAAATTATGACACATACAGTGTGAATTATACCTGACCAGGTCTAGCCCCTTACTTAACACAGAAGAGAGAAGACTCAAAGAGGGCAGGAAATATCATTCAGCTGGTCAGGAGTGGAGCCATGAGGGGTTCCTGCCCTCCAGCACAGGGGTCTTTCCACCACTCTGTACACACTCTGAACCAAGGTCTTTACTGGAAATGCCATTCTCACCTAACTCCTTCCAGGCATTTTCCTACCTTCATGCTAGGCATCTACTTCCCTCTGACAAGGCTGGTATTGGTTTCTCTTTCTAGTTGCACTTATTTTCAATTAAAATATTTTAAAAATTTATTGTAGTTGATTTACAATATTGTGTGAATTTGTACTGTACAGCAACATGATTCAATTATCTATCCACGTATCTACTTATATTCTTTTCCATAATGGTTTATCACAGGATACTGAATATAGTTCCCTGTGCTATACCGTAAGATTTTGCTCTTTGCCTTTGGATTTTGAACCCAGACTTTAGGAAAGGCCAGATTACCAGCCTGTTTAACAATTCCTTTCCATGCTCCCTAAATTGCTTTCAGCCACCTCCCAATATTTCTGTCCTGAAAATAGTTAGGTTAGCACTTAGCAAAGGTGTGCTGGTGAACTGTTTAGTTTCCACAGAGCACCTTTCACCTCTGAGCCCACTGTCCACAGGGAGATTTTCATGGCTGAGAGACGAAGGCAAACATTCACACATGTCAGTCCATTTATAAAGCAGCATCACTGAAAGCCCCATGACTTTAAAATGGTACCTTTGCAAACAGATATCTCTTCTTTTATTATTATTATTATTGTACATTTACACAGACACACATCATTAGTTCTTTATTGACATCCTGTTTTATTTTTATCTGGGTTTAATGCTAGCTGTGAGTGTCATCATAAAACTGGCTTCCAGAATACCTACTGATAGGGAAGAGGAAAAGGATGAAACGAAACTCGGTGCCATATGGGAGAGGAGAGTCCTTAGCATCCCTGCTGTCTGAGTTAGTGAATGGCAGATGCAGCGTGCAGGGCAGACGTAGGGCCAGAGGAGGGAAGGGGCTCATAGGCTGCCTTGGAGAGCGTCTCTGCTCACAGCTCTGCGGGAGGGTGGAGCATGTCATCACCAGAGTGGTCAGCTCTGAGGCCTGAGGTCCACAGTCCAGAGAGAAACCCAAGGCTGCTGGGTCAAAGGCAAACAGGATCCCCAGAAGGTGGAAACCCAACATTTAATCGGCTCACACCAACTTAAGTACCAACAACTCTATTCCTCCTCCAATTCCTGCCTGGCTGGAGTTATCATTTTTTTTTTTTTTCCAATCTTTTCTGTTTTTGCAGGGCTGGGGCTTAGACTTCATTCTGTTCTTAGCGTTCAATTTTGCTTTGGGGAGAACACTCTCACGAAATGAATTTTTGGGACTAGATTACCTCATTTCAATGACAGACTGAATTTCAAATATGTAATTTAGGCTTCCCCAAGCTGGTGGCTTTTGACTCTATATTATTTTTCATATGGTGGAAGTGAGATATGAATCATTTTAATAACTCCTTACATCACATCCACCTACTCCTTCTCTTGGACAAGTGATATTCAGACATGTGAGCCATGCACATCAAAGCGAGCACAGGAAGTCACAGCCGGGACCAGAGGGCTTCCAGAAAAGTCACGGAATCCTGGCCCACATTAGTAGAAATGCAATGCCTGCTATAGGGAGAGGTCGTACATTTGACTGCTCCCACCAGACTGTATGCACTGCTGTGTATTCAGTTCTGTCCAGACACATTTTAAGATGATACTGAAATACAATCAAATATGGCCTAAATTCATGCCCTGGCCTTCAGCATCTTATATGATGGGATCCCCATATACTTTCTATCAGGCTCACCACCCTCCCCCGCAAACTCTCCTCCTCTGCGTATTTTTTTGTTTCTACATCAGGCCTAGCTTATTCTACCCCAGACTATTCTCTTATAGTTTCCCCTGTTCAAAAGCTCTTTCTTTTCCTTGCAGATTATTTTTCCTCAATCAGGTCCTGGAGATGCCTTCCCTAATGACCAAATATAAAGCACATGCATACACACATTACCATTCAGACAGTGATTGGTGCCAAGGTAACAATGACACAGGGATGAATGGGGAAGGAACAAGCTGTGTGTGTGTGTGTGTGTGTGTTTGATCTTCCACCTCCCTCCACTCCTCCTCCGTAAGCTCCATGAAAAAGCTTTGCATTGTGGTCTGCTCTATCACCAATTTTCAGAACAGTGCTGGCACATGGCTGAAACTCATTAAGTATTTGTTCAGTGAATCATAAGTAAATGAAGACAGTATGTCTTGTGTCAGCTGACCAGGGTGGTGAGAGTACAGAAGGGGATTATCTGTAAAACTATTGGAGCAAGTGGAATTTTAGCCTGGGAGAGAGCAGATTCAGAGAAGCCATGGTAACGGTCATAAACAGTCTGAGGGACTCCACATGGCAAAGGGACTGGTGAGGTCACAGGCAGGAAATCCGATGTATATCTTTCAGCCTTTGTCAGGGAAAATTTTTATAGGAAGGCTCTTAGAAAAACAGGGGCTTCTTCCTTAGATCAGGCTTTGTCTAAACGTGAAGCATCAGGGAAAGACTTGGACTTACTGCAGATGGTGATTGGAGCCATGAAATTAAAAGATGCTTACTCCTTGGGAGGAAAGTTATGACCAACCTAGACAGCATATTCAAAAGCAGAGACATTACTTTGTCAACAAGGGTCTGTCTAGTCAAGGCTATGGTTTTTCCAGTGGTCGTATATGGATGTGAGAGTTGGACTGTTAAGAAAGCTGAGCGCTAAAGAATTGATGCTTTTGAACTGTGGTGTTGGAGAAGACTCCTGAGAGTGCCTTGGACTGTAAGGAGATCCAACCAGTCCATCCTAAAGGAGATCAGTCCTGGGTGTTCATTGAAAGGACTGATGCTGAAGCGGAAACTCCAGTATTTTGGCCATCTCATGCGAAGGGTGGACTCATTGGAAAAGACCCTGATGCTGGGAGGGATTGGGGGCAGGAGGAGAAGGGGACGACAGAGGATGAGATGGATGGATGGCATTACCGACTCGATGGACATGAGTTTGGGTAAACTCCGGGAGTTGGTGATGGACAGGGAGGCCTGGCGTGCTGCGATTCATGGGGTCGCAAAGAGCCAGACACGACTGAGTGACTGAACTGAACTGAACTGAACTTTTGGATGTAGAAGGCAATTCTACCATGGACAAGACAATATACAGGAATTGTAGAATGAGAGGAAGTTGATTCTAGAAGAAAGATCATTTGTTTTAATTCTTCACTCAGAAAAGAGGAATCAAAGGGTAAAAGAAGTACCAGGGTTTGTCCCAGGGTATAGTGGATACAGTTGGCTGCCTAATCCCACATCTATTTCCAGACTATTGTCTCTTACTCATTTCCAATACTGAGGCTGGAAAGACTAAACACTAATTTTTTTAGCTTCTCTTATAATTGAGCTGACATATTGACATAGTTCTAGCCAATGAAAAATAAATGAAAGAATAGTGGCTAGTTCCAGAATAAATTTGCTTTCCTGATAAAGCAGACAGAAGGGGTTGTTGCTGCCTTTCCCTTTCTTGAATTGAAAGTAAATGTGATGTCTAGAGCTGCAGACGTTTTATGAGTATTAGAGAAAAACCAAGAGAAGTACAGAGATTCTGGCTCTCCCATTGTACTGGCCCAAGGCCAGCAGACTTTCGTTTTCAAGTCCTTTGAGACTTTTTCATTTGTATAAATGACCTTTAGTTGGGTTTTCTTGCAAGTGAAAACAGGTTTAATTGACATGGAGGTATTATAGAAGATGTTAGAGTTAAGATTAACTTTATTTTAATGTTTAATTTTATATAATTATATATTTGTGTATTATGTATAGTATATTAATTTTATATTTCCTTATGTTCAGGCAGGTGGCTTTTTCACTGTACAGACTCACTCAATTATCAACTATTGTGAAATGCCTGTTGTGTTCCAGACACAGTGCTAGGACCTGGTGAGTATGTTGGGGTCCCTGCCCATACAAAAATCTACTCTGCTAGAAAACAAAGACTACACTAATGGATACATGATTATGATTCAATGCGATAAAATCTATGATGGGGGATGCAAAGGATGTCAGGACCATGGAGAAGTCCTAGTTCCAAGATGCTAAAGGGACAAAGAGTGCATCCTCAAGGAGAAGATGTCTGCTGACAGCTGAGACCTAAATGGAGAGCAGAGGTTGAGCAGATGGGGCAGGGGTGGGAGGGAAAGGGTCTCTGGGCAGAAGGAGACAGTGCAGAGGGGGAGGCCCACTCAAATGCTGCAGGTAGTTTGCTAAGATGGAAACCCAGTGTGGGCATGGTGAAAAGATGGCTGCAGAAAGATGGGTGGGAGGCACCAAAAGGTGAATCTGGAGGGATGAGCAGGAGCCAAATAAGAAAAGGATCTTATTTGCCAAGGTGATGTGTGGAGAAGGGATCCAGGAACAGGTCCTAGAAAGCTACTGAATTTTCAAAAGTAGGATGTGACCAAGCAGATTTCCATTTAAGAAAAATTATCCTGGTGGAATAGTGGGGCATAAGCTGGTGGGGAGAGGTGCAAGGGCAGTTCAAGATTGGGAGTTAGGGAGGTGAAATAGGAGGCAAAAATGATTGGGTCAGAATTTAAGAGAGTGTCTTTGATTACCCAAGGACTTGAAGACTTAGGTCCACACACACATAGATGTTTACAGTAGCTTTATTCATAATTGCCCAAACTTGGAAGCAACCAAGATATCTTTCAGGAAGTGAATGGATATGTAAACTGTAACACGTCTAACCAATGGATTATTATCCAGTGCTGAAAAGAATTGAGCTATCAAATCATGAAAGAACATGAAGGAGCCTTACATGCACATTACTAAGTGAAAGAAACCAATCTGAAAAGACTACATACTGTATTATTCCAAATATATAACATTTTATAAAAGGTAAAACTATGGAGACAGTAAAAAAGATCAGTGGGTTGATGGGAGAGAGGAATTAAAAGATGGAGCTCAGAGAATTTTTAGGGCAGTGGAATTTTTCTTTATGACCCTATAATGGTGGACCATGTCATCACACATTTGTTTAAACCCATAGGGTGTAGTTAGTGAACCCTAAAGGGGCAGGGGGAGATGGAGACGACAGAGGATGAGATGGCTGGATGGCATCACTGACTCAACAGACGAGTTGAGTGAACTCCGGG
>NW_011494900.1:1036441-1039513 GCF_000754665.1 Bison bison bison | reverse complement strand
GATGGACATGAGTTTGGGTAAACTCCGGGAGTTGGTGATGGACAGGGAGGCCTGGCGTGCTGCGATTCATGGGGTTGCAAAGAGTCGGACACGACTGAGCGACTGAACTGAACTGGACATAAACTATAAACTCTGGGTGATGATGTGTTAATCTAGGTTCATTAATTTCAGCAAATGTGCCACTGTGGTAGGGGATACTGAAAATAGTGGAGGCTATGCTCGGGGTGGGGCAGGGGGCAATGGAGGAGAGGGGATATGGGAAATCTCAATATCTCCCATTCAATTTTGCTATGAATCTAAAATTGCTCAAAAAATAAATAAAGTTGAGATAGAGAGAATATACCTGTGAAATATTGAGAGGGTATAAGTCAAAGGACTTGGCTGGGGGTGGTTAGGTAGAGAGTATAAGGAGGAGTTAAGTGTAATGGGCAGGTTTCTGACCTGGGTGACTAGAAGGATGGTGGTAGCTCTCCAAGCCAGGTAACATGAGAGGTGGGAATAGCCTAGGACAGGATGAGGACATGTCCTTAAGATATAAACTTTGTACATGTGTTGAACCTGTTTTCTATTCCTAAATTTATTACCCTAAAAAAAACCAGTAATGGAATAAAATGTCAAGCGATTCAGGCACCAAGCAGGAAACTAGCAATTCCTTAGTTGGGACTCTGATTTTTATATATTAATGATTTTCTGTATATGTACTTCCCCATCTCTTAAATAAAATATGCATTTCCTAGGAGTTTTACAACAATAATTTTGTGCTATATAAAGATATTTATATTAAAATGATGCTTGTTGTCCATAATCATAAAAATAAATTCATCTGGGTACCTCCCTGGTAGCACAGTGGATCAGAATCTGCCTGCCAACGCAGGGGACATAGGTTCAATCCCTGGTCCAGGAAGATCCCTACGGAAGCCCATGTGCCTTAGAACCCATGCTCTGCAACAAGAGAAGCCACCTCAATGAGAAGCCCATATACCAGAGCAAAAGAGCAGGCCTGCTCATCACAACTAGAGAAAAGCCTGTGTGCAGCAATGAAGACCTGGCACAACCAAAAAAAAAAACCAAAAAAATTGCTTTAATTTCCACTGGCCACACGATAATATGAACCATTATCTCACAGTCACAGCTTGTACACATACAAAAATGTCACTAAATGTCAATTAAAGTGATATTTTTCTTTTTAAATGTTAAAATGATTCTTTTCAGTTTAACAAAGGCTTCTTACCTCCAATTCACATTTCTGCATATTAAGTGAATTTCAGTAGTACCTGTGTTTCATTACTAAACTAAATTTTGCCTTTTTTCTTAATGGTAAAACTAGCATCACAATGATTACTTCTAATTCATATTCATAAATCAATCAAATGGCTACACTGGCCAAAGAGTTAATATAATTTCAGTTTCTAGAAATCAACGTTCAAAAACTGCATGCCCTGCAAAGTATTCTTCTTAAATGATTTCTTCTAACTTTTGGTTCACATCTCACTAATTGCTTAGGAAAAAGAAAAACCTTAGTTTTTTTTTTCTACCTCAGGAAACATATGGTGTAAATGCTTAAGGAAATGTGAGTCATGTCTTTGATGAGGCAACTACTGAAAAATCAGCTCCTTCTGCCTCAGTATAAATAGCATGATAAGCCCTATCGAAGGTCAGAAATCTAATTTTAAAATATGTATTTTAAGAGTTTTTATTTTAGTCATCATGCCATTTATCAGAAATGTGGTCTATTCAGTTGACCAATTCATGTTTTTAGTGAGCTTGCTTTTCATTTTCCTGAAGCGAGAGAGATGCAAAGCCCCATTTCATTGTGTTTTGACTCAAAGATCTCTGAGGTATTGCAGTGCCAAGGAAAACAATTTCTTCTCCCAATCTCTTCTGCCCTCCTCCCTCCAAGAAAAATCCTTTCACCTCCCAAACAACTTCTAAAAATACATTTTTTTTCCTCTTTTCTGTTAACTGCTCTCTTGAAACTTGAAGATGTGTCGGAAGGATTTCATTGTCATTGTTTCTTATTCCCAAATTCCCATTTGGCTCTCAAAGGACTCTTCCCTCTCTTCCTGGATGAACACTGCTGAAAGTTGGAATGGACTTGGCCACATGGCAGAGATAATGCCATTTATAAAATAGCACTCAGCACCTCCAGCATCTCACCCTGGCTCTGAGCTCCATGTCCAGTGGGTGTTTGGTAAGCAGAACTGCTTAAATGACTCCTCCAGGAGGAAGGCGGCTTGATGATGGGTGAAATTCAGGCCACTTGTGTATTACCTGCAATGGAATCTTGGGATAAGAACAGAATCTCACCTGCCTGCACTTTTATATGTAAGGAAACTAAGGTAGAGGGAAGTGGCTGGCTTCAATACCACCAGAATTTAAAGACTGCGTATGCTGCACATGTTTAGTTATGAGATAAAACCTGGGGAGGTCTAGTATACTTGCCACCCTTGCTGAGTCTGGACTTCATTTCCACTGACTGGTCTTCACCTTCATATAGCTCAGTACAGCTCAGTTCAGTTCAGTCGCTCAGTCGTGTCCAACTCTTTGCAACCCCATGAATTGCAGCACCTCAGGCCTCCCTGTCCATCACCAACTTCTGGAGTTCACTCAAACTCACGTCCATCGAGTCATTGATGCCATCCAGCCATCTCATCCTCTGTTGTCCCCTTCTCCTCCTGCCCCCAATCCCTCCCAGCATCAGAGTTCTTTTCCAATGAGTCAACTCTTCGCATGAGGTGGCCAAAGTACTGGAGTTTCAGCTTTAGCATCATTCCTTCCAAAGAAATTCCAGGGCTGATCTCCTTCAGAATGGACTGGTTGGATCTCCTTGCAGTCCAAGGCACTCTCAAGAATCTTCTCCAACACCACAGTTCAAAAGCATCAATTCTAGGGGGGAGGAGCTAAGATGGCGGAGGAGTAGGACGGGGAGAACACTTTCTCCCCCACAAATTCATCAAAAGAACATTTAAACGCCGAGTAAATTCCACAAAACAACTTCTGAAAGCCGGCAGAGGACATCAGGCACCCAGAAAAGCAACCCAAGTCTTCAAAAGGAGAGAGAAGAAATACAGC
>NW_011494900.1:1034828-1035714 GCF_000754665.1 Bison bison bison | reverse complement strand
AAATATGAAGGAGAAATCAAAAGCTTTACAGACAAGCAAAAGCTGAGACAATTCAGCACCACCAAACCAACTCTCCAACAAATACTAAAGGATATTCTCTAGACAGGAAACACAAAAACAGTGTATAAACTCGAACCCAAAACAATAAAGTAAATGGCAACGGGATCATACTTATCAGTAATTACCTTAAATGTAAATGGGTTGAATGCCCCGACCAAAAGACAAAGACTGGCTGAATGGATACAAAAACAAGACTCCTACATATGTTGTCTACAAGAGACCCACCTCAAAACAGGGGACACATACAGACTGAAAGTGAAGGGCTGGAAAAAGATTTTCCATGCAAATAGGGACCAAAAGAAAGCAGGAGTAGCAATACTTATATCAGATAAAATAGACTTTAAAACAAAGGCTGTGAAAAGAGACAAAGATGGTCACTACCTAATGATCAAAGGATCAATCCAAGAAGAAGATATAACAATTATAAATATATATCCACCCAACACGGAAGCGCCGCAATATGTAAGACAAATGTTAACAAGTATGAAAGGAGAAATTAACAATAACACAATAATAGTGGGAGACTTTAATACCCCACTCACACCTATGGATAGATCAACTAAACAGAAAATTAACAAGGAAACACAAACGTTAAATGATACAATAGACCAGTTAGACCTAATTGATATCTATAGGACATTTCATCCCAAAACAATGAATTTCACCTTTTTCTCAAGCGCACATGGAACCTTCTCCAGGATAGATCACATCCTGGGCCATAAATCTAGCCTTGGCAAATTCAAAAAAATAGAAATCATTCCAAGCATCTTTTCTGACCACAATGCAGTAAGATTAGATCTCAATTACAGGAGAAAAACTATTAAAA
>NW_011494900.1:1034394-1034728 GCF_000754665.1 Bison bison bison | reverse complement strand
CCCAAGCTCAGCAATTTAAACAAGATGAAGAGACAGAGGAATACCCAGCAGACAAAGGAACAGGATAAAAGCCCACCAAACCAAACAAAAGAGGAAGAGATAGGGAATCTACCTGATAAAGAATTCCGAATAATGATAGTGAAATTGATCCAAAATCTTGAAATCAAAATGGAATCACAGATAAATAGCTTGGAGACAAAGATTGAGAAGTTGGAAGAAACGTTTAACAAGGACCTAGAAGAAATAAAAGAGAGTCATTATAAAATGAATAATGCAATAAATGAAATTAAAAACACTCTGGAGGCAACAAATAGTAGAATAACAGAGGCAGAAG
>NW_011494900.1:1032833-1034294 GCF_000754665.1 Bison bison bison | reverse complement strand
TACAGGCATACCTCAAGAAACAAGAAAAAAGTCAAATAAATAACCTAACCCTACACCTAAAGACAACTAGAAAAAGAAGAAATGAAGAACCCCAGGGTTAGTAGAAGGAAATAAATCTTAAAAATTAGGGCAGAAATAAATGCAAAAGAAACAAAAGAGACCATAGCAAAAATCAACAAAGCCAAAAGCTGGTTCTTTGAAAGGATAAATAAAATTGACAAACCATTAGCCAGACTCATCAAGAAACAAAGGGAGAAAAATCAAATCAATAAAATTAGAAATGAAAATGGAGAGATCACAAAAGACAGCACAGAAATACAAAGGATCATAAGAGACTACTATCAACAATTATATGCCAATAAAATGGACAACGTGGAAGAAATGGACAAATTCTTAGAAAAGTACAACTTTCCAAAACTGGAACAGGAAGAAATAGAAAATCTTAACAGACCCATCACAAGCACGGAAATTGAAACTGTAATCAAAAATCTTCCAGCAAACAAAAGCCCAGGTCCAGATGGCTTCACAGCTGAATTCTACCAAAAATTTAGAGAAGAGCTAACACCTATCCTGCTCAAACTCTTCCAGAAAATTGCAGAGGATGGTAAACTCCCAAACTCATTCTATGAGGCCACCATCACCCTAATACCAAAACCTGACAAAGATCCCACAAAAAAAGAAAACTACAGGCCAATATCACTGATGAACATAGATGCAAAAATCCTTAACAAAATTCTAGCAATCAGAATCCAACAATACATTAAAAAGATCATACACCATGACCAAGTGGGCTTTATCCCAGGGATGCAAGGATTCTTCAATATCCGCAAATTAATCAATGTTATACACCACATTAACAAATTGAAAAACAAAAACCATATGATTATCTCAATAGATGCAGAGAAAGCCTTTGACAAAATTCAACATCCATTTATGCTAAGAACTCTCCAGAAAGCAGGAATAGAAGGAACATACCTCAACATAATAAAAGCTATATATGACAAACCCACAGCAAACATTATCCTCAATGGTGAAAAATTGAAAGCATTTCCTCTAAAGTCAGGAACAAGACAAGGGTGCCCACTTTCACCATTACTATTCAACATAGTTTTGGAAGTTTTGGCCACAGCAATCAGAGCAGAAAAAGAAATAAAAGGAATCCAGATTGGAAAAGAAGAAGTAAAACTCTCACTGTTTGCAGATGACATGATCCTTTACATAGAAAACCCTAAAGACTCCACCAGAAAATTACTAGAACTAATCAATGATTATAGTAAAGTTGCAGGATATAAAATCAACACACAGAAATCCCTTGCATTCCTATACACTAATAATGAGAAAACTGAAAGAGAAATTAAGGAAACAATTCCATTCACCATTGCAACGGAAAGAATAAAATACTTAGGAATATATCTACCTAAAGAAACTAAAGACCTATATATAGAAAACTATAAAACACCT
>NW_011494900.1:1025154-1031513 GCF_000754665.1 Bison bison bison | reverse complement strand
CAGAAGCAAAAAAAAAAAAAGCATCAATTCTTCAGCACTCAGCTTTCTTCACAGTCCAACTCTCACATCCATACATGACTACTGGAAAAACCATAGCCTTGACTAGATGGACCTTTGTTGGCATATAGCTCACATGTAGCTAATTTCTGACCTAGGTTTCCCACCTGTCAAAATATCCAGAGTACCAAATTTTCAACTGATTTCAAAGAGAACTGTGTTCAGATGCACTTGTGTTTGCAAGTACCACAAGTAGGCTTTTAATTTATTATTATTATAACATAAATACGCATTTATTGTGGAGAATTTTAGAAATAAGAAAAAAGAATAAGGAATCTCTATCTGTAATTCCCCACTCAGTGATAGCTAACATTCATAGTTTGCCACCCAGATCCATGGCTAACAGATGGATGTATTTACTTCTAGTCTTTAAAAATGTCATAGATACTTCCAAAATGAATACTATGTAATATAAAGACATATCCTGATTTTTTGATTTTTATTGTAGGAAGTTTTCCATACTTCAATATTTCAAATATTCTGTGAAAATTGGTTACATAACAGTGTATGCAGGCATGGGTAGTTAAACCCAGCACTGCTTTCTCTATTCACTGAGGATAAAGCCCACATTTCTTAGCTTGACCTGCTGCATATCCTCTGGTCAGCACTCCAGGCTTACTCTCAGACACTTGTAAATGCCATACTTTCACCTATGTTTCTTTCACACACGTGATTCTTTTTGCTTGGAATATCCTTCCCTGTGATAGGCACAATTTTCAGATGGCCCAGAAGATTCCCATCTCTTTGTATCCATACCCTCTATAATCCCCTTCTCTTAAATGTGGGCTAGACCTATGAGCATGAGATGTTATTTCTGTGGTCGGGTTACAGTATTTGGAGAAAGTGAAAGGACTTTACAAATGGAATTAAGCATTCCAAGTCTTTTAATTAACTTAAGTGGGCTTGACTTAATAAGGAGAAAGTTTTTAAAAAGAGGAATTGGGTCCTTTCTCAAGAGGGACATTCTCCTATTAAACTTGAAGAAGTGAGCTGCCATGTTGGGGGAGGGCTGTGAGAGGGTGATGAACCACAGATAGTCTTTGACACCTGAGAGCAGCCTTAGCTGACAGCCTGCAAGAAAGCAGGAACCTCAGTCCTAAAACTGCAAGAGACTGAATTCTGCCAACAACCTGAAGGAGCTTGAAAAGAAGACCCTAGACCCAGAAATAAATGTGCCTGGTCACCTCCTGACTGCAGTCTCATGAGCCCCTGCATGTAGAACCCAAGTAAAACTGAGCCAGACTCCTGACCCAGGAAAACTGTGGAATCATAATTATTTTAAGTCACTGAATCTGTAGTGGAGTGATACTCAACAATAGTGAATGAATATCTTCCCTTTCTCTCTTCCTTTGGCAACTTCTGCTAACCTTTCAGATCTGAGCTCTGAGGTCCTTCCTTCAAGGAGCCTCCCCTGGCCCTTCTATTTATTTTTTGTCTGGCTCCTTTGTACTTCCCCCATCCACAGCCATCACAGACGGATAGCAATTGTCTATTTTCCCACCTGCATGTCCCCAATGCGATGAATAACTGTGAATGCTGAGGCTCAGAGAGATGAAAATATTAGTGTTTAATGTTCAAAATACAGGGGGACATCTGCGGAAAGATGACACATGTGAACCACAAACTTGAATTTAACAAATTTACCAACACAGGATGTATTTTAAACAAATATATAGTGAATTGACCATAATGCATAATGGTCTAATGTATTATCTGAAACTGGCCACACACTGAGATGACTCAGAAAAACCCATTGAAGCAAATTTCACTGAATAATTCATGTGTGCATTAGCTGTGTAGATACAGAACCTGAATCTAGATCCAATTTGTGCACAGCTTTGTCAGGTTTTATGTCAAAATTAGTTAGAGTGAATAAAACTGTATATTTATGGTAATTTCTCATTTATTTATTACCTGTGAAGAAAACACACAAGTTTTTAAATTTTTTTTCCTGCTGGGTTTCAAAGCCTAGTTAGCAGACAGGATCCCAGAAGCAGTTCTGTGCTGGGGTTGTGGAGTGACTCATCAGTGAGATTACAGGAGGGAGCATGGTCTACATGCTAATTTTGTCAAGCTGAAACCTTTCCAGATATTAGAAATGAAAGCAAGTAGATGTGTGTAGATACTTTAATTCCACATTAAAGATAGGGGTGAAAACAATAATGCAGCAAAAATGAACATAACAGCCCAGTAATTTCCTATTTTTTTATGATAATGGGAAAAAACCCTCTTTCTGTTATATACAAAACTGCATATTTATCTGCCTTATTCACTGTTGTACCTGATCTAGGGTTGGACACTCACTGAAAAAGGTCAGCATCGATTGGCTTTTGATAAGGACAAAATTCTGCATCTTCAGCATTGCTGGACTGGTGAGTTAAGATTATTTCCTAAGGTCTATCAGTTCCTTCTAACTGTGTTTGCCAAGAAGAAGAGCTGTCAGATCCTGGAAGACTTCAATAATTCTCAAGCTTTATGTTTCATAAGAATCACCTGCAGTGCTCCTTTAATGTTCAGATGCCAGGTTCTTCCCTCCCCAAATTCTGATTCCCTTAGGTTTCAGGGGGGGCCCCGCACATGTGTTGTAAACAAACCCCAGAGCTGATTACAGGTGGTTTAACTCCCACCTTTCAGAACTGCTGAGTAAATCACTAGATATTTGTGGTAACTGCTTCTCAGATGACTTGCCGCTATGACAGAATATGTTTGCTTGGTGTCCTCTGCTCTGCATGAGAAAGACACTTCAAAGCGTATGGCATGGGTCTGTGTGTGTTAGTCGCTCAGTTGTGTCCAGCTCTTTTGCAACCTCGTGGTCTGCAGCCCACCAGGCTCCTCTGACCATGAAATTCTCCAGGCAAGAACACTGGAGTGGGTAGCCATTCCCTTCTCCAGGGGATCTTCCTGACCCAGGGATCGAACCCAGGTCTCCCATCTTGCAGGCAGATCCTTTACTGTCTGAGCTACCAGGGAAGCCCTGGG
Organism: Bison bison bison; assembly: GCF_000754665.1. Classification (NCBI taxonomy): domain Eukaryota; kingdom Metazoa; phylum Chordata; class Mammalia; order Artiodactyla; family Bovidae; genus Bison; species Bison bison. The sequence continues at coordinate 1,028,477 of NW_011494900.1, read as the reverse complement.
GGATGTCCCTTTTCTAATAAATCTCCTAATCAAAATGAGGAGTAGAAAACTCACATGCCTTTAGACATTAATCAGGGATGCAGATACATAGAGCAAGCAGGTGGGAACTCCACTGGGGCTCCAGAGAGAGAGTCCCAAGCCAGAGCCACTATCAATGTGCCACTCTTGGAAGGTGGGAATGTGAGCTGAGTGTTGCCAGACTGGCTGTATTTTCAAGAGAAACAGAAAATTTGATTTTTATGTAAATTCCTCTGATTTAAAGCAAACACTGGATTTTTAAAATAAAATCCACAGTTGTGTTAAGGGGACCTATTTTCAACTTCTGCCTTAATCTATTAGGATGACTCATCATAATATCACAAAGTCATTGACAGTGATGGTGACATGAAACAGGAAGGAAACCCATCCACATGATGTTCCTCAAGAAAAGACATTTAAGAACAAGGCTGCCTTTCATTTACAGAACTCAGTGCTAGGAGAAGGAGGTGTTTCCTAGTGTTCACTGAGAACTCTCAAATGGGGTTTCCTCTCCCTCTTCCCCATAACTCCCCTCCCCCTCATCTTTCTCTTCCTTCAGTGAAAAAGGTTTTCAGATCTTCATTCCGACAAGTTCCCACACTTAGTCACTCACACTCCTCTGAAGTAGGTAAACTCCAGGTTGTGTCTACGATACATGAAAACGTTATTGAGTGAAGTGGATTTCTGTGTCTGCCCTGGACTCAACCTCATTCCTCAGGCTGACCTGCAGCTGATACGATCTTAGGGTTTGGGGAGTGCTGGGGTGAGGAGCATGGGGAAGCAGACAGTTGGGATCATTCAAGCAAGGTTGTCTTAGACTATTGTCTGCTCTCAGGGGCTACCAGGAACCATCTTCACTATTGCCAATGAAGAACTTCACGAGATGGCACCTCTCAGAAATGATGGGAACCATCAAAACCTCCCAGTTATCAAACTTTATTGGTTTCCCGAGATATCACTTTCTCCCCTTGCACACTCTCTGTATTGGGTGAAAATCCTGGAGAGCACTGGTAATTCCTAAATCAGGCTAACAACCAGGAAAACCTCTATAATCTGAGCCCAATAGCTCCATATGGCAAATCTGACAAAAGTCTGTGCTGAAAGTCCCTCCAGAAAGCACTGACTTGTGCCAAGTTATAAAAAAATCAAGGCAGTGCCACTTGCTCTGCCCCCAAACCACTAAGATCAAATAATATTTTGAGCTTTTTAGAACCACTTATTGGTGTGAATACCATAAATATAAAAATATATCTACTGTATGAGGCAGGAAGTTTCAATTATCCCATTATAAACCCTTTATTTCATAATATATCACTGAGATCTTGATAATGATCTCAACAGGATGTTTTAAAGATCCACTGGTGAGCATTTTAAAGAATGATTATCCAGAGGGGAAAGCCAGGCTTAACTGAACTATGAACATGTTTTCAATGATAAAATCTGGTTGGCTTAATCCCTAAAGAGAGCTCTTATTTTAAAAGCTTTGTTTAAAAAATAAGAGACATCTAATTATACAAAGAATAAACCTCTGGTGAAAGATGATTGCTTTGAGATATCTGATAGGTTAAATTACGTAATGCTTGTTCTTAATTTTGTTTATTGTAATATCAATAAATCTAGTGTTTAAAGAAGTTAATATAATGACAGAAAGTGTTATGAAAACTCACCTGTTTTGTTGCAGCCAAAATCACTCCTATTGTTTGAAGATAGAATTTGCTTTGTATTCAGATTGCTAGTTCCATTAAAATCTGTACTTTTGAGCATGCCAATATTCAACTAAAATGGGCCCATACATATACTTGAATGTGTCTTTCTCTGTGTAAGATTTCACACCCACTAAAAATAATGTTCATAAAAATATTTTTAATGGTATTGGTAAATACTCTACTAATGCTGTTAAATGCAGATTGCCAAACTACAACTACATACAGCCAATGATCCCAATTTAAAATATTACGCATAAAAAATGAAAAATATTTCCCACTGTTGAAAATAAATAACCTTTAATGACGGGATTAAGAGTGAATATAGCAAATTAAAACCACAATGAGATACTACTTCACATCCATCAGGGTGGCTATTATGAAAACTGTTTTAAAAATAAGATAATGGATGAAACAAACATTATCTCTAAAACAGAAGCCACATGAGTATTTAAAATCTAAAATGTATTAAATTCATGCCTTTGACATGAGAAGAGTAAGATAAAAGTAAAAGACTAATTGCATAGGTGCACTTAGTCACTCAATCATGTCCGACTCTTGCGACCCCATAGACTGTAGCCTGCCAGGCTCCTCTGTCCATGGGATTCTCCAGGCAAGAATGCCAGAGTGGGTGCCATTTCCTTCTCCAGAGGATCTTCCCAACCCAGGGATTGAACCACATCTCCTGCATTGCAGTCAGACTCTTTACTGACTGAGCTATAAGGGAAGCCCTAAAAGACTCATTAATGTAAGCCTATAATAGCAAACTATCATCTGAGAATATTAAAACATTATAGATTGTTTTCTCAAGAAACAGATCTTCATTTAATAGAAATTACCTCTAGAGTAATTTCTAGAGGTAATACCTATATGGTATGGACCAGGGGTTTAATTGTTTTACTTCATACTATTTTAAGCTATTGAGGCATAATTTTGATAATATAAAGTTCAAAAAGTACTTAAGCAACAAACACACATGAAGTTTAATATTTCCAGTAAAATACAAATAACTTGTGGAGTCAAGGAGCTCATGTAGAAATGTGCTGTGCTCATCAAATTCCTCATTTGTATACATGAGCTTCTTGAAGGCATGAATGTTCCCAAAAGTTGCACCCATCTCTCTTATTTATAGTATTAACTTACATGAGCTTCATCCTGACTTTCTTAGTAGCAAATTTCTTGAATTAGAATCACTGAGATCTTACCAATACTAAGGGAAATAGAAATGAAAATATTTTTCTGTGTTCTGTGAGCACTCTAAACCAGACGAAAAAAGAGTTTACAGTACAGTTACTGAAGTTTCATAGTGGTTTTGCCAATTAATTTACTTTTTGTTCTTAACATAGCATTTCTTAAATGTCTAATGCTTAAAAAATGTTAAAAATTCTTTGGTAAATCTCACGTTGGTTGATCATGATGGTGTGATCACTGACCTAGAGCCAGACATCCTGGAACGTGAAATCAAGTGGGCCTTAGAAAGCATCACTATGAACAAAGCTAGTGGAAGTGATGGAATAGCAGTTGAGCTATTTCAAATCCTGAAAGATGATGCTGTGAAAGTGCTGCATTCAATATGCCAGCAAATTTGGAAAACTCAGCAGT
>NW_011494900.1:1024558-1025054 GCF_000754665.1 Bison bison bison | reverse complement strand
TTATTTTTTTGGGCTCCAAAATCACTGCAGATGGTGATTGCAGCCATGAAATTAAAAGATGCTTGCTCCCTGGAAGGAAAGTTATGACCAACCTAGACAGCATATTAAAAAGCAGAGACGTATCTTTGGCAACAAAGTTCTGTCTAGTCAAGGCTATGGTTTTTCCAGTAGTCATGTATGGATGTTAGTTGGACTATAAAGAAAGCTGAACGCTGAAGAATTGATGCTTTTGAACTGTGGTGTTGGAAAACACTCTTCAGAGTCCCTTGGACTGTGAGGAGATCCAACCAATCCATTCTAAAGGAGATCAGTTCTGGGTGTTCATTGGAAGAACTGACGTTGAAGCTGAAACTCCAATACTTTGGCCACCTGATGCGAAGAGTTGACTCATTTGAAAAGACCCTGATGCTGGGAGGGATTGGGGGCAGGAGGAGAAGGGGACAACAGAGGATGAGATGGCTGGATGGGATCACTCTTAGTCGATGGACGTGAGTCT
>NW_011494900.1:989676-1024458 GCF_000754665.1 Bison bison bison | reverse complement strand
TATTTAACTTACATGCAGAGTACATCATGAGAAATGCTGGGCTGGAAGAAGCACAAGCTGGAATCAAGATTGCCGGGAGAAATATCAATAACCTCAGATATGCAGATGATACCACCCTTATGGCAGAAAGTGAAGAGGAACTAAAAAGCCTCTTGATGAAGGTGAAAGAGGAGAGTGAAAAAGTTGGTTTAAAACAACATTCAGAAAATGAAGATCATGGCATCTAATCCCATCACTTCATGGGAAATAGATGGGCAAACAGTAGAAACAGTGTCAGACTTTATTCTGGGGGGGCTCCAAAATCACTGCAAATGGTGACTGCAGCCATGAAATTAAAAGACGCGTACTGTTTGGAAGGAAAGTTATGACCAACCTAGATAGCATATTCAAAAGCAGAGACATTACTTTGCCAACAAAGGTTTGTCTAGTGAAGGCTATGGTTTTTCCAGTGGTCATGTATGGATGTGAGAGTTGGACTGTGAAGAAAGCTGAGTGCCGAAGAATTGATGCTTTTGAACTGTGGTGTTGGAGAAGACTCTTGAGAGTCCCTTGGACTGCAAGGAGATCAAACCAGTCCATTCTAAAGATCAGTCCTGGGTGTTCTTTGGAAGGAATGATGCTAAAGCTGAAACTCCAGTACTTTGGCCACCTCATGCAAAGAGTTGACTCATTGGAAAAGACTCTGATGCTGGGAGGGATTGGGGGCGAGGAGGAGAAGGGGACAACAGAGGATGAGATGGCTGGATGGCATCACTGACTCGATGGACTTGAGTCTGAGTGAACTCTGGGAGTTGGTGATGGACAGGGAGGCCTGGCGTGCTGTGATTCATGGGGTTGCAAAGAGTTGGATACAACTGAGCGACTGAACTGAATTGAACTGAACCTTAAATTCTTTAAATTAGGCTGGATGTTATGATTCATTGCTAAAAGCAAAAAATACTGAAAATACAATATTTAGGTAGTGTTCTAATGATCCTGGTTATAACTCTGTGGAGGTAATACATTTACTTGGCGATATGAAGCAGTGAACCTGATGTGAGCAGCTGACTCATTGGAAAAGACCCTGATGCTGGGAAAAATTGAAGACAGTGGAAGACAGTGACAGAGGACAAGATGGTTGGATGGCATTGCCAAAGGAATGGACTTGAACTTGGGCAAACTCAGGGAGATAGTGAGGGACAGGATGGCCTGGCATGCTGCAGTCCATGGTGCCACCAAGAGTCGGATATGACTTAGTGACGGCACAACAACGTGATGCAAGCAAGCTGCTCATGACATTGGAAAAAAGTTTGGGAAAGAGAGAAGTGGACAAAATATACCTGTATCCATACTGAAGATTTAAATAGATTAGTGTGTGGATTACTAAACAATGTGACATACCCAAACTTTCTTTGTCACAGGAAATCAAAATCAATGGTCAAATTATCCATTTCCTCCCTCTACTCCCCATTTTCAACACACACATATTTTTAAAAAAGAAAATTCAACTTGATTTGGTTGGGCACACCTAAAGTTGATTAGTAAATTAGAATAATAAAACTTGGTATTTTTCAATCTATTTGCCTGGAAATAACAAAGACAGTTGGGTTTCCCAGGTGGGGCTAGTGGTAAAGAACTTGCCGCCAGTGCAGAAGACATAAGAGATTTGGGCTTGAAGATCCCCTGGAGGAGGGCATGGCAACCCACTTCAGTATTCTTGCCTGGAGAATCAATGGACAGAGGAGCCTGGTGGACTGCAGTCAGCAGTGTCAAAAAGAGTCAGACACAACTAAAGCGACTTAGCATGCATGCACAACAAGAAAGTTAGGTAGAACTTCCAAATCCCTCTCTAGAGTCTATGCTTTTAACCCCTATGCAGATAGGATTAGTAGTGCTTATTTGTAGAATAAGGGAAATAATAATAGTAGCCACATAACACTGTGGTAAGAATGGAACTGGACTACTCAACATGCGATTTAGCACAGTAGTTGTCTAGCTTTTAGGAAACACATAGTCACTACTACTTGTCATTAATTTCTGGCAGAGAGAATAGGATAAGCAAAGGCAAACAGAGACATGGCAAAACCTAGCCTGTCTGAAAGTGAGTGTTAGTTGCTCAGTCGTGTCTGACTCTTTGTGGCCCCATGGACTGTAGTCCACCAGGCTCCTCTGTCTGTGGAATTCTCCAGGCAAGAACATTGGTATTGGTAAACCATTCCCTTCCCAACCCAGGGACTGAACTCAGGTCTCCTGCATTGCAAGCAGATTCTTTACCATCTGAGCCATCTGGGGAAAAAATTAAAAGTTTAGCATAACTGAAACATAAAAATAATTGGAGAGTGAGAGGAGCAAAAAGAAAAGCAGGAGATGTAGGCACATTTACTGCCTAGAGTGCCTTGTTGAGAACTTTACCTAAAGAGTTATGAAAGGAGGTGGTGGCACTTTATAGCTGGACCATTTTTAAGAGTTTTAAAAGGGATGTCATTGGAAACAAGGACAAAAGTTTTAAGGGTTCTGCAGAGGTTCGAAAAGAGAGATGAGAGATGAGAAGAGAGATGAGAGTTCAAAAAGAGAGTTGAGAATCTGCTCTCAGACAGAAACAGATTTTAGAAATCTCTTTCCTTAACATAACTGTGTTTGTTTAATTCACTGTCATTAACTGAGGTTGGAGTAGCCAGCCTCAAAGACAGCCCCAAAGATACTTGCCTCCTGGTATTCATGGCCCCTCCTTCTTTATATCAGATTGATCTATGAGACCAATAGAATTGACAGAAGGGATGGGGAGTAACTCTTTGAAGATTAGTCATAAAATATTACTGCTTTTGCTTTTGTCTCTTTGATCATGCACTCCACTGGAAGTCAGCCACCATGTCATGAAGACATTCATGCAGCCAGTGAAGCAGGCTGTCTGCACAGGAAATGAGACTCCCCACCAAGAGCCAATACCAACCTGACAGTCATGCGAATGAGTCACCTCAGAAGCACATCCTCCAGCTCCAGTCAAGCCTTCAGATGTTGGTAACCCTGGATGACTTCTTGACAGCAACTTCATGAAAGACCCCCAATCCAGAATCACCCCAGGAGGAGCTTTCTGAATTCCTTACCCATACAAACTGTGAGAAGTCAACCATGTTTATCACAAATTGTTATTAATCATGCTTACAGTTTATGCTGATCAATTTGGGGGTTAACTCATTACAGAAAAGCAGGAAACTAATAAAGATTTGGGCTTCCCAGGGGGTGTAGTTGTAAAGATCCCTGGGTTAGGAAGACGCCCTGGAGGAAGAAATGGCAACCCACTCCAGTATTCTAGTCTGGAAAATTCCATGGACAGAGGAACCCGGTGGGTTACAGTCCATGGGGTCACAAAGAGTCAGACACTGAGTGACTGAGCACACACAAAATAAAGATTTCTCTCACCTATACCTAGACCCGGTATTGCAGACAGATTCTAAGATTCCCATCTTCTTGTGTAATTTCCACTCTTTGAGTGTTGATGGAAATCTGTGAATACGATGGAATACCACTCCATTGATTCTGTTACTTTACGAAGAGTTTTCAGATATAATTAAGATTACTAATCAGTTACTTTGAGTTAACAAAAAGTAGCAACTTTGCTGGTAGGCCTGATTGGATCACACCAAACCTTTAAGTCTCGATTGAAGGGTCAGACTCAAAGTCAGAGTAAGCAGCAGGGAACTTCTGCTGACCTTGAAGGAGCAAACTACCATACTGTGGAGAAAGTTATATGACCCAGACTGGCAGTAGCCTCTAGGAACCTCTATCCATCAGTCACAAGGACCTGAACTCTGCCAACAAACTAAAAGAGCTTGAAAAATCCCAAGCTCAAAATAATGACTGCAGCCCTGGATAACACTTTGACTTCAGTTTTGTGAGTTCCTGAGCTAAGAATCCAGCCACTCTGTGCTCAGGCTTCTTGCCTACAGAATGGTAAGATAATAAATGGGTGTGTTTTAAGCTGTTATATTATCTAATTTGTTATACAGCAATAGAAAACTAACATGTGATTTAGATGATGAGATCTTAGACTTTCAGCTAACACCACAATAGAATGAGAACTTGAGGGAACACCAAAGGGTGTTAGTGTATTTAACATATGAAAGGGATGTGAACCATTTCCTAGGAGCCACCCTTCCGAAGGACATCCAATGATCCTCACTTTCTGGGTTCACTCCCTCGTAGTCCCCTCCCATAATGAATAGGACTGATGCATGTGAACAAAAGAATATTTATAAGTCTTCAGTCAAATCTTCAGATGAATCCAGTCAAGTCTTCAGATGAATGCAGTTTGGATGGATATCTTGATTGTGATATTATGAGAAATTCTGTGCTAGAGGCATCCAGCTCAGCATCTCTCGAATTACTGACCCAAAGAAACTGTGGGCATAGTATGATGCTGTGTTATCTTAAGCTGCTAAGTTTGGGGCATACGCAGAAATAAGTAGCTAATTAAGAGATGTAAAGGGTAGCTTCAAAAGACTGAGCTTCTGTTCAGTTTGCAATAGAAGAAAAAGAAAAAAGAGTTGTTCATTAGTATTTAAGGGGAGGTTTGCAGACAAGCACAGCTAAACCTGCGGTCCTCATCCCCCTCGTTAAATGGATTACATGTCACAGATGGAAAAAAATGATAGCTGAAGACAAAAGACTTTGACAACTGGACCAGATGAAAAGATTAAGCATTCTTCTCTCCCCTGGCTTTTCTCCTTAACACCTTGCACTATCTTTAACACTCTCTTAACACCTTTCTTTATGCCTTGCACAGAAAAGAGCAGCAAATAAAAAAAAATCCTCTGGACCAAATGACAAAGTGGAAACACATGCCTATTAGACACAGTGGAAATTATAATATGAAGGGTTCCTTTGAACTGGGGAATAGGGACTATATCCTGGGATGAGGAACTAATGCCACACAGGAGTGTAACTGCAACTCATTGCTAATTTTCAACTGAATTTCAAGACAAATTTAATGTTTGGAAAGTAGTTAGATTGGAAATGTTGAAGCCATACCAGATATACAACTTGAGAATGAACATAAGCAAATAAATTTAGAAGAGTGTTTTAAAAGTAATTCATTTTTGATTATAAAAATCTAAATTTGTTACTGTAAACATTTGAAATAAAAATTAAAGAATATGAAATGAATTCATAATCCCTGTATTTAGAGCTAAACACTCAACAGCTTTTTATACATTTTTTATAAAATTGAAATATTCCTGCCATTAAAATGCTGTGTTTTTCATCTACATTTCATCTACATTTAACTAACACTAATAAAACAATTTCCCTGTGCTAGTAAAACTGTGTTTAAACTCTATCTGACTGCTTCTTTTAATAATTTTTAAACTACAAGTGTATGCCCAATGCTAAAATCTAGATAGTGAGGCAGATACTGGAAAAATCCTGAAGAAAAATAATGCTACTATTTAGGAATTAATATTTACTTTAAATCTTTTTAAAAATACACATATTACATGTATGTCTATGTTTTTTTTACAAAGATAATGCACTATACATACTCTTTATTTTGATCTTCTTTGGTTAGCAAAATATTGAGAGTATGTTCAAATAAAAATATCATCTTATGATTTATTGTACATTATAGTTTATTATAATTATATTTTTATCATCTAGACACAATTAATATATTTATGATGAGCTGTCATTGTGGTGAATTTAGGTTATTGTCTTTGATAAAATTTTGAACATGTATCATTTCAAATTTACATTGCTTCTTTAGGACAGACTCTCAAAAGTATAATTACTGGGTGGAAAGTATTTAAATAAATTTAAGTATTTGATCGGAGAAGGCAATGGCATCCCACTCCAATACTCTTGCCTGGAAAATCCCATGGATGGAGGAGCCTGGAAGGCTACAGTCCATGGGGTCGCTGAGGGTCGGACACGACTGAGCGACTTCACTTTCACTTTTCACTTTCATGCATTGGAGAAGGAAACGGCAACCCACTCCACTGTTCTTGCGTGGAGAATCCCAGGGACGGGGGAGCCCGGTGGGCTGCCGTCTATGGGTCACGCAGAGTCGGACACGACTGAAGTGACTTAGCAGCAGCAAGTATTTGATAGATAGAGTAAAAAGTTTGCAATAAATATTGTAGCTATTTTTATGTTGACTGAAGAGTGAAAAAGAGAAAGAAAGAAAAACGGTTGTTAAGTAGTATTTAAGGGGAGGTCTTCCTCTACTGTTGACAACACAGGGTATGAGCACTTTCATTTTTACAGCATCCATAGGTAAAAATGGTATCTTGGTTGTTTTCATTCATATATTTTTATGAGTAGTGAAGTTTATTTTATGTTTATTTGACATGTTTACATTAGTGAACGTCAACCTATCAGTGTCTTGTTGTTCAGTCACTCACTCAGTCATGTCTGACTCTTTGCGACCCCATGGACTGCAGCACACCAGGCTTCCCTGTCCTTCACCATCTCCCAGAGTTCGCTCACACTCATGTCTATTGAGTCAGTGATGCCATCCAACCATCACATCCTCTGTCGCCCCCTTCTGCTCATGCACTCAATCTTTCCCAGTATCAGGGTCTTTTCCAATGAGTTGCATTAGGTGGCAAAAGTATTGGAGCTTCAGCATCAGTCCTTCCAATGAATATTCAGGGTGGATTTCCTTTAGGATTGACTGGTTTGATTTCCTTGGAGTCCAAGAGACTCTCAGTCTTCAACACCACAGTTTGAAACCATCAGTTCTTTGGTGCTCAGAAGGAAACGACAACCCACTCCAGTACTCTTGCCTGGAAAATTCCATGGATGGAGAAACCTCGTAGGCTATAGTCCACGGTGTCACAGAGTCGGGCACAACTGAACGACTTTGCTTTCACAACTTTCTTTATGGTCCTACTCTCACATTCATACATGACTACTGAAAAAAAATCATAGCTTTGACTATATAGACTTTTGTCGACAAAGTAATCTCTTTGGTATACATTTAAAATTGCTGTGTTCATCCTTTGTAAGAGCTTTTTATATATTAAAGGTATTAACTCTTTCTCTATGCAATTTTTTTCAATTTGTGATTTCCTGTTCAGTTATTTTTATTCTTTTCAAGTAAATTAAGTTTAAATACATTTATATAGTTAAATATATTAATATATTCCTTTATAATTTCTGATTTGAAGTTGTTGGAGAGGTTACCTCAAACATCCAAGATTATATAAGTATTCAAGATATTTTCTTTTGGATGTCTGTAGATTTCATTTTTATAGCTAGTTCTCTAAAACTCAGTGTGTGTGTGTGCTCACTTGCCTAGTCGTGTCTGACTATTTGCCACCCCATGGGCTCCTCTGTCCATGGGATTTTCCTGGCAAGAATACTGGAGTGGGTTGCCATTTCCTCCTCCAGGAGATCTTCCTGCCCCAGGGATCAAACCTGCATCTCCTGAATTACAGGCAGATTTTTTTTTTACCACTGAGCCACTGGGGAAGCACCCATAACTTTATATTTGAACCTTATTTTGCTGCTATCAGCACGCCTGTGCTTGTCCATCTAACAAGGTTTCAATTCAAAACAAAGTCAGTTTTCTCAAGTCCTTCCCTCCCCTTTACTCACATGGATAAAATAGTAACAAATACTAAAATCTGAAAGTCAAAATGAGCGATAAAAAGAAAATTAGATGAAAAAAACCCAAGCATGTATATCACAGAAAAAGTTTCTGGGCTAAGTTGTACAGTCTCATCGCTAAAAGTAATCTTTACAGAAGTCCAGAGAATTATGTTCAAAGAAAAAACAAAAATGATGAAACATTTCGATTATATTTTATAATCCACCCACCATTTAAATATGGAACATTCACAGTTATTACTAGGATCAATGCCTATTGTGTATGTCTTTGAAATGAGAACATTCTATTCCTATCATCTTTCATTCTCAATGTATTCTTAGGAGACAGGAAGAAGAAATTATCACCATTCAGGAGGAGACTAACATCTTTTAATAGCAAGTCTGGAAAAGAAGGGCATTTGTTTCACACAAATACATTTTTTGATTCATATAATTATGGTATCTTTGAAAGACTTAATTTGACCTTGACAAAAATAATTATTTTAAACTATGAGTTAAGTATTCTAAGCTATTTCCCTTGGATTAAACAAGAGTTATATATGATTCAGGCACTTTTTTTCTGGTTTCTTCACTGAGACAACTGTGGGACATATTATAGCTTAGTACTCAAGGATCAAATGGGAATTATCCCAAAATGAATCCGCAATCCAGTGAGGGAACTTGATTGAACACAGAGCTCATACTTCCAGTTCAGTACTGCTACTTCCTTGTAATAAGTGAGAATCAGCACTTTTTTTAGCAGAAAGAATGCTTATAGATCATTTAATGCACCCCTCTTCTTGACAATGACTTTGCTTTTATTTATCAAAAGTAGAAAATAATAAGTGATATTTTCCTTTTGGCATTGCCATTCTATAGAATGGCAGATATGTCCTTGCTTTTCCAGCCTACTAAGTTATTCTGATGTTCATACTCATAATACATATGAAGAGAAGATTGTTTACAAAAGATAATTTTAGTGGAGGAAAAATAAAGTCAGGATTAAATGTCACATGAATACAAAAAAAAGAAAATGTATTTCTGTAGGAATGCACTTCTCCCATCAATGAGTGGGACAGTTAAATGTATCAATCTCCCACACATCAATGGAAGAATAAACTGTGTAGTGATGAGTGCATAAAAGGTTTTCCTCTGAAGAGTAGAGAATACACAGTCATAGTAGCTGCAAGTAATTCTGTAATTACTTTACCCTATTTCTGATGTGGCACCTCCTGAGTGGCGAGACCTTTACTTCTCGTCACTGAATTTTTCTGTTAATTTGCATAATGAGCCAAAGAAGAAAAAGAATATATCTGGCTGAAATTTCAACTGAAATAGATTGTGGGGGAAAATGCAAAAAAAAACAGGCATCTCTAGAAATGTATTCCAATACGGGAAAAGTCAACATGAAGTCTCAAAATGTTCATTTCTGAGTATTAAAACTGAATTATTTTCAAATTTCTGTTAGAAAGCTTGAATGCTTAACCCTCTTTCCAAAATATTCTTCCAAAAGAGTTGATTTCAAAGACAATGAGTCTTAATAACATTTTTGTTTTTCTCCAGCCTACCCACTTGGTAGGAGGCAGGAGTACATTATTTTACCTAGGAGTGCTTTAGCATCACAGATTCAGAAATAAGAGGAAGGAAACAGTAAATTTTAGCAGTCTTCCTATCATGTACAAGAGCCCTGGTTGTTCAGATAATATCCTTGTCATCTATCAGATTCTAAATCTTATTCTAGAATTCAGAACCAAGAACTGCCCAGCAAGGGAGCAAAGTCAGCAAGGAGCTGAGAGCCAAGAGAAACGACTGCCTTTGGAGAGATTGCTGAGGATATAGACCTACATCTGGCCTTATTTCCTTGGCCAACGTGGATTTACACATAGGCAATTATTTTCCTAGAGCAAGCAACACTCATATTCTGTCTGGTACAAAGAGTAATAATTGGTTATTATTGTTATGCTTTCTGGGAAATCATATTTGTCTCTAATTAGTTTTTGGTTATTTTGGGTGATTTACTGGAGCCTTCTAACTCCAGAGAAGTCATCTTTTATTCTGCTTTTAAAGATTCTAGGTCCCCTAAATACATCAAAGTCTGTTATATTTTCAAAATATACAAAAAAGAATATTTGACTTTTTCTTCAAAGTTCATCTCTGAATATAACATGGGAAGGCTTATAAATAAATTATGACTAAAAGCTACCAGGTTTATTTCCCTGATGAGCAAGCCCATTTCTGAATCAATATTTATTTTTGTCAACTACTGACTACTAACTTTAGAACTAGTAATATTTCTAAAGATGGAACTCCTGAAGCCATTTCTCAATGAGTTTGATGCACCAATAAATCTATTGGTCAAACTCTGTTTCTAAGCTGCCTAAAACTGATACTAAAAGACATGGGTGAGAAAGATCTATAAGCATCAAATGAGACCTCATTAACTAGATACCCCAAAGATCAGAACCTAAGACAGACGAAGGGAGGGAGGGAGAAAGGGATGAAGGGAGGAGAGTTGGTTTCTATTTGGAACTCTTTTTCTATACAAAGGCAAATATCTCAATAGTTCTGAGTTTTACTTTGGCCCATGATTTAAAAAAAAACAAAAAACAGAAGGGTATCTGAGAGGTGAGTATTCTCCTTAAATATATGTGAAGCTGCAATGGCTGACCTTGGCATCCCTTCTTGGGGTCCTCACAGTTGAACTCTGAATTTTGTTAGTTATTTGAAACAAAGGCACTGGAAATCCTAGCACTTCCCTCTGATCCACCTCTCTTGGAAGGATTCATCATTTGGCCCCAATTCCCCACTCTCTGTATTCACATTCTTTGCCATGTAATTTTGTGGAGCCCTCTCAGCAAGAGTGGGAACATCTGCCTCACCCCTTGACTCTGCCCTGAGTCATTGGAATATTAGCAAATAGAAGGAAAGAGGTTTGAAAGAGTACTTCTATATTGGGCTTTTGTCCTTCTACCTTTTCCAGTTCCTTGAGATGAACTCTCTCAGGCAAGCCCATGGTCCTAGGAAGAAGATGAGAGATTGGTGGGATAAAGCCACTCCCAGCTTCCACCAATGTTGAGTCTAGCTTACAGTCACAGAACTATTCACATATTTAAAATAGATCTACTGAACATCAGCTGGCCCTCAGACCTTTTAGAAACAATAAATAATTGTTAAGTCACAGTAACAGCTAACTGACATACTCTCTTGGTGCCTTTGCGGGGGAATCTAACAAAAATTGTCAACTTCTATATGGATATTAGTCTCAGTGGGACTTCGTATCTCTTTGCCAAATACTCAGGTGAAACAATGAGGATTTTTTTTTTTTTTAACAAAGGTCTCACTAAGGCAGACCATATTGAATGGAACTATAGAACAAATGCTATACCAGTACTAAAGTAATACAGGAATTTATGATTTGATGGTAAGCAATTATTGTTACAGATTCACTCCTATTGTTACCTGTGAAGATAACTGAAAGCATTGCTAGTCTTTATAATATTTAGTAAGGGCTTGTCTTTCCCAAACAAGTAAGAAGTACACATCTTTCATTTCCTGGGAAAACCAATTCAAGCAAAATTTCAAGCTAATACATGACAAACAAGAACCTATTTGCCAGTAATTGTCACCTAGATATTTTTTGAGAAGGAAATAGCAACCTGCTCCAGTATTCTTGCCTGGAGGATTCCATGGACAGGGGAGCCTGGCAGGCTACAGTTTATGGGGTCACAAGAGTTGGACACAACTGAGTGACTAAGCATACACATAGATTTTTTTTTTATAAAGACATGAGAGTTGTCTCTCATTTTTTCAGCTTTGCTTTTTTGCTTCCAAAAGGACAGTGTTATGTGTGATGTCAAAGTAGGCAGTTCAGGAATAAAGAAGATGCATCTAGTGGACGCGTTGCATCAACTCATATTATTTTATTTCTACCATCCCTGTCCCTTTTTGTCTGACTAGGCTTCAGACTAAAACCCCTGTTGAGAGGAGTTCAAAAGTAATTCCAAGCAGCTCAAAAGATAGCAGGTATTCTTGGGTTAGTAACTCTTAAAAAAAAAAAAAAAGCACCAACAATATCTCATTTGTCTTTATAAGGCAGGATTATTCTCTGACTTTTTAAAGTATGTCTAATGATTTTTTTAAAAGAACAGGATGGTAAATAACCAGGTAGAAAGAAAGTGAAGTCGCTCAGTCATATTTGACTCTTTGTGACCCCATGGACTGTAGCCTACCAGGCTCCTCCATCCATGGAATTTTCCAGGCAAGAGTACTGGAGTGTGTTACCATTTCCTTCTCCAGGGGATCTTCCTGGCCCAGGGATTGAACCCGGGTCTCCTGCATTGCAGGCAGACGCTTTGCCATCTGAGGCACCAGTGATTAAATAACCAGGTAAGTTTTAACCAAATTTCCTAAACATGAACTGAAATAAGCTACTTTAGGATATGCTAAGAGAATATGAATTTGTGTTTCTACTGCTTGATAATAAAATGATGTGAGTTACAGTACTGTGGTGAGATCCCACACAAGTGAGGTAATAAGGGAGAGGGTACTTGGAGCCCAAAGTAATCAAGGAAGATGAGGTCTGAGTGTGTATGTAAGAGTGTATCTGGTTGGGTCTGTGTCCCCAAAAGACTTCAACATGGATTAAGTTTCAGGCCTAGTAAAATTTACAAGTTGGTACTCTAAAAGTTATGATGAGTACTGCTAAAGATAGGCATGCAGAACTGGTAGTTGGAAGAGGCCCCCAGAACCCTGAATCCAAAGGCATTCTGGAAGTATAGGATGTTTGACAGGTTTAATCGAAGCTTATTAAGTCAGGTGTTGCTCCAACTTAATAGGTGAAATGCAAGTAAGATGAACATAGGAAATACCAATGGGAATTAGAGACAGGGACCAGAGTAAGAGGGATCTATGTTGTTCCCAGTGATTTGGAGAAAATGCATCACATTTCCAGAATAACACCGGCTGTAGTGATTTTGTACTGTGAGAACAGATAGCCTGTGCAAAGGATGTACTGAAGGAAATGAGCTTGGGGCCCATAGAGAGGGGTATTATGAAGTATATGGCTGCATAGGATTGAAAACTAGAGATAGTAACGTAACTCACTTGTTATTGATTTGTCTTCAAGCAAGCAATGCAACAAAATTTAGTAAGACTTAATTAGGAGCACTCTCAACTGAGAAATTCTTGATGAGGTAGGCAATATTCATCTTGTTCCATATACACACCCCACTGAGTTATGTTTTGTTAAATATGCTATATATTGACCACCAATTATTTTACTTGTTGAAGTTAATAGTTACTACTGTAGTCATAATTAATGATTAATTTAGTGACAAAATTTGTGCTCGTTGCCTAGCAGAGCATTCAAAGGAATCACTTTTAAAGTACATAATTGCATAATGAAAATAGGTTTAAACTTTAAAAGACCACGTTCTAATAAAAAAATAAAAATGAAATCTAAAATTCACATTTAACTAACTTTTACTATCAAAGTAACAATAAACAGCAAATATAACTGTTAGTAAAACATGAAATCTGGGTCCTCTTAAGAATCCAAATTGGAGTATTCTTTTTCATCCTAAACTTACTTTAAATTCAGACAATGAGCCTATATTTCAGTTAGCAACATGTTTATTGAAAATCTGGGACTCAAGAAGCCCAGTTCACTTTTTTTCCTAGAGGCGATGCGCGCTGGGTCTTCTTGCTGTGGGCTGATCTCTAGTTGTGGCACGAGGGCTTCTCATTGCAGTGGCTTCTGCTGTTGCAAAGCACGGGCTCACTCTAAAGCACACGAGCTTCCACAGTTGTGGCACACGGGTTTAGATGCCTACAGCATGTGGGATCTTTGAAGATCAAGGACTGAACTTGTGTCCTCTGCATTGGCAGGCAGATTTTTAACCACTGGATCATCAGGGAAGTCCTCCCAGTTCATTTTTAAAACTCAGCATCGCTTTACAGAGTTACCCAATTTTTCTCAAACGAAGCCTAAAGTAATCTTACTTAGAAGAGTTTCCAAAACAGTTTGTTAACAAGTTAACAGATAAAAATGCTGAAATGGTAAGTAGATATCGATTTCCTAAACAGGTTACCAAATCTCCCCATTCCCCAAACTTCCACTTCAAAATTCACTAAATTAAATCAAGCAAATTTCCTGTTCAAATTCACTAAATTAAACCAAACGACCATTCAAACCAGTGGTAAAGGAATCAATTTGAGTGGCTCTTCAACGGTTTGGAGAAAAAGAGAGGGAGGAGTGGCTAAATGTCACATTTTTTTGAACACCTGCCTTCTTGTTCTATGGCCAGTGTTCTTTCTCATCACAAATCTCCCTCATGTCGGTCACTAAACCTCGCCTATGAAGACACATTGCAAAGGGTTGTTCCTGTTCCTCTGCATTGTGGTTTCCTGGGGAGGATCTTTATTAAAAATGCACATTCTCAATTTAGGAATGGAAAGCTGTTGATGCAGGAGGAGTTGGGGGAAGGGAGCTTAAAAGAGGTAAGAGAGTGGTTAGCGAAGGCCTGTCTAGAGCCAACCTTAGGCAAAATTATGAAATAGTCCAAACTTAAGAGTTTTGCTGCCAGCTCATCTTAAGAGTTTACTAGAGCAGCATGCTTGCCCTCTTGTGATTTGGGCAGCACAGCATTTCTGGCCTCTCCTCTTTCTGCCCAGAGGATCATTTAACCCTACTAGCAGCTGACCTCCCCTTAATGCCATCCCCCATCTGATCATGAGTTGTCTCCGGGGATGCTCCCACGGCTTTACATCCTTAGGCCACCAAAATCATCTGTCTTGTTGCTTTACTCCCTAGCCTAATCTATAAGGCTAGCAGCTTTGACTAGAAAACCCATCTTAAGCTATTAACAGGTTTGTTAAGTTTTAACAACATTAATGTGAAAGGGTTAGTTGCTCAGCTGTGTCTGACTCTTTGTGACCCCATGGGCTGTAGCCCACCAGGATCCACTGTCCATAGAATTCTCCAATGCAAGACTACAGGATTGGGTCACCATTTCCTACTCCAAGTAACCTTCCTAACCCAGGGATTGAAACTGGGTCTCTTGTATTGCAGGCAGATTCTCTACCGTCTGAGCCTCCTAAATATTTATGCAAAAGTAATTCTGGCTTAAAATAGAATAATTTTGAAACTGAATAAAAGAAAAAGAAAAGAACAAAACTCATGCCTAATCTGACCAGTCCTGAGCATCCCCAGCTTACCTGACTGCTCTAATATGCATACTGTGTATTTCTGTGTTTGATATGTGTGTGTCTGTGAGTCTCTCTGTGTGTGCAAATAATACAGTGTTTTGGTTTAGCTCCTTCCTCTGCAGCCAGATTGGCTGAGTTTGGATCCTGGCTCTGTCACTTTGCACAAATTAACTTGATGTCTCAGTACCACAGTTTCCACATCAATAAAATGGGGATGCTAAAAGAGCTACGTCATGGAGTAGCTATGAGCAAGGATTTGGCACTTTTAGCCACCCTAGGTGCTGTGGGAAGGGAGGTGTGCGCTAGGGTCAGTGGCATGGATTTGTATCCCAGCTCCACATAAGCAGATTTAATACCATGCCAACGTTTCTTAGGTTCTCTGTGCCTCAGTTTCCTTATATGTAATATGAGGAAGTCATGGGGTCAAAATAAATAAAAGGTCAAATGAAAAACAGTATTTTATAGCTTTGGTACGGTGAGACTGAAGAGGGCAAGGGAAAATTATGAGCTAGCCAATTTAGATAAATTTGACATTTCTGCTTTTAGGCTATCATGATTTTCCATACTAGGGTCAACTTCCAAAGTACTGATTTAATTACATAAGAAAAATTGTAAAGTCTTTTTTTTTTCCCTTGTGGAGAGAGAGCCCTCTTCTTTACCAAGGTCTCAAAGAGATCTGTGCCCTGAGTGATATTTAGAATAGCTGTGGAAATAGATAATCTTCTTGCTCCCAAATTCAGTAATTTTTAAGTTTAATATTAGTAATTTTATAATCTACTCTTTAATTGTCCTGCTAGAATTATATCAAACAGACTCTAAACTGGCATTTCTAATACTCAATTCCATAGGATTCTAGTATTTGGTCAGGTGCTCACAAGAGGACTGCCAGATTCTGGAAAAATAACCCCAGAAGTATTTTCTTTTTCTTTTCTTTTCTTTTTAAAAAAATCAAAGCCATGTACAAAGCTTGCCTCTCATTTATATATCTGAATAATACTTTATCATTGAACTAGTATCTTGCTATTTTCTAATTTAGGCCTTAATATTTTAGATTATTTTCATGTGTCCAGCAAAGAAAATATTCACTTAGGCTTGAAATTTTACAAATCACTACTCCAGATACCACTAACAGCAACTTTTAACTGAGGGGTCTAATATCTTTGGTTTTCATTTGATAAGAGCAATACTTGCTTCTATCAAGGCCATCAGTTTACTGAAAAAACTACGGGACTAATTTTTTGTTGTAAGCTATGGCTGGATGGCATCACCAACTCGATGGACATGGGTTTGAGTAGACTCCAGCAGTTGGTGATGGACAGGGAGGCCTGGCGTGCTGCAATTCATGGGGTCGCAAAGAGTCAGACACGACTGAGTGACTGAACTCAACTGAACTATGTTATTTTGCATTGCTATTCATTCTCCATCATTTATGTGAATTTATCCTGGAAGTCTGCATGCTATTTTGGGACTGATCTCTGTCCGCTCACCTGAGCTGTAGAGACTATAAGATATGTTAGGTATCTTTTAGTTTCAAAGTTTTTAGCTAAAAATACTATTTTTTTTACACCCCAACATAATTTATGTTTGTGATAGTGTCAGCACTGCATTTAGAGGAGGCCTTTTGTCAGTCCTGAAAAATGTACATTGTTTTAAAAATATCCCTCCATGCCATTGATGAAATCCAAAAGAACTTGAAGGATGGAAGGGATGATGCAGTTTAAAAACCCCGACTGGCTCCCTGGAACTGTGAGTCACTGAGCTGTGCTCCACGTGAGGCCTTCATGGGAAGAGCAGGCGATGCAGGAGAATTCTTTTGAGCCAGCAGGGAGCTGAAATTCACCGAAATATCCTCCTCTTGGAGGCTCTTCAGAAAAGGATTTGCTTTCTGTTCAGTAACCTTGTGGTTCAAGCAGGGCAGCTGTGGGCTTTTTGTGGGACACGTACACAAACGTTCTTCTCAGATGTCTCACATGATGCCTATGGAGTGTGAGGAGGCTGAGCGAGGGTCCGTGGGGAGCCTGAAACCTTATAGCAGTAAAAGCTTTAATCGGACCTGGAAGACTCTTTAATATTTTCAAATACTCACACGAGTCCAAAAATATGACTTTTGGCAACTGAAATTGTCAAATGCGTAGGCTATCTTTTTTCTTCTTTGGCTGTAACCTGCATGTGAAAGAGGTTTCCTGTGAATTCACTCTGACAAACAGCTTTTAAACACCTGCCCGATCAATCAACACTTTAAAGAAGTACCTTTCTAAAAATAAACTAGCGCCACTTCATATTTTACTGGCCCTTCTGCCCCCTCACGAGTGATTATTCAATGTTGGCTAATAATTAATTGGACTGCAACAGGCTATTTCGACGGGCTTCATAAACAGCTGTTCAGATGTATAGAACAGTATGACATATGCCTATGAATGCCGGCAGCAGACTGCCCTTTGGGTTTGAATGTGTTATTTCTGGTGGTGGTATTTCCTGTGTAGCTCAGGAAATAACAGACCCAACAGACTGGCGGTACCTTTCCCGCTTAGATGCCTGTGGACTGTGCCCTCTGAATAGTGATTACAGCCACACGGTGCAGGGCTTGTTCCTTTGTGCAGCTGGAAAGATGTGGGGCTACAGGGAGGACTGGCTGGTACAGGCTGATACGTGACCTCACTCCCGCTAGCTTCTCCAGTGGACCCCACTCAGGGCTGAGCGGGATGTTGAGAGGCTGTGGCAGTGCCCCGCGCAGCAGCAAAGAATGCCACTCAAGTGGCCTGGGAGTAGGCAGTCCCACTCTGATCACCTCATGCTCTCTCCCTGAGATAGGCTCAGCAAGGAATAACAACTACCTTGTTATCAGGAAAGGGCAGAGAGTGATGGCTTTCTGTGAGATAACCTCGTATTCTCTGCATGTCTTTCTGGGGGTGATTTGTAAGATATATTTAAAATGAAGGTGGTAAATGCTCAATGCCCAAATCAGGTAGATTTTAAAACTTAAGAAGGCAATTTATGTGGATTTCATCTGAATAATTTTTCAATGGAGAAAACTTACATAAAAGCAAGCTGAATTTACCTAGAAGATGTTGGTGTTATTGTTCAAAAAACTACCTTTAAACTATTTATAAATGATATATTTTGATGATTCTTCTATGTTGTGCAAATAATCACAATACTTTAAAGGCCCTAAAAGCAGTTAAGACTCCAGGGATTAGATCCCAGTTAACTGTAAGGCAGTGGTGCCACAGGAGTTTCTTCCTGCAGTTTTTTCAGCTCAGTTGCTGCAAGCTTTGGTGGAGCCAGGAAGAACTGGGTTCTCTCCCACACCCAGTGGCTAAATGCCAAATCCAAAAAAAAAAAAAAATGTTACCACAATATTCTGACTAAAGCTGCATAAATGACTCTTTATTTTGAACCACAGTGAATAAATTAAATCTAAATTGTCAGGTCTAAATTATACTTAAATTCATATATGCTTATATGAATTTAGTAATTTGACTTTGTTTTCACATCTGATTTTAGATGGTAGCCATTCACTATAGAAATAATGGTAAACATTTTTATTTATTGAGTGCCGACTTATGCACGAGATTTTATGTGCATCACCCACTTTCCTCCCCTACTGCAAGGTAAGCTTTGCTACGATCCCAGAGGAGGAAACTGAGAATCAGAAAAATGAAGGCACACTAAAGTCACATAACTAGTTAAGTGTGTGGTGTGGGAAGACTGTGGTTTTCATTCTGCCTGCTCTCTGCAGGAAGATTAACCTAAGTCACTGGGACATGTGATTCCTGCCAGAGCACGTGGTCTCTAGTGCTGTGAGATTATCTGGATTCCTTTAAGACCTGTTACATGCTTTTTTAAAGAGATCCTATGAAATGTAATTTACTAATAATTTACTCTGCAGCAAGTTTATGAGTAAGAAAGGATATTAAAACAACAATTCTACTTTCAGTCTCCACTGTCTTCTTAATCATTTGTATTATTTGTTTAGAGCAGTTGAAAAAGTTAAGCAATGACAGTATTTTGTCAGAAAACCATTTAAAAAGTTTACAGCAGGCAGGACTCATATTTATTGCCTCTTACATGTTTGTTTATTGAAAATCTTATTATCTGAATTTTCTCTGATTATACTCTAAGGTTACACCTGCACTTACTTTAAAACAACATTTTCACCTTGGTTCTGAGAAATAATCATCAAATCCAAAATATCACACTTTAAAAATACCACACAGTCTCATTTAGAGTTTTTTTTTCTATTATCAAAATTACAGATCTATAATAGAGTGTTTTTATTCACCCACTGCAAAAGCTTTTGCTACATATTCATATAAATTTACCACTAATAAATCTAATAAAAAACCCACAAATATCACACTCTAATATAAAAGGAACAATGGCATTTTCATCACAGAAAATAAATGTTTTTTCTTCTTTATTGCAAATACCAGAAATATCTTCAGATGAACATATAATGCCCAGTTGTGGATATGACTAGTGATGGAAGTAAAGTCTGATGCTGTAAAGAACAGTACTGCATAGGAACTGGAATGTTAGGTCCATGAATCAAGGTAAATTGGAAGTGGTCAAACAGGAGATAGCAAGAGTGAACATCAACATTTTAGGAATCAGTGAACTCAAATGGACTGGGATGGGTGAATTTAATTCAGATGACCATTATATCTACTACTGTGGGCAGGAATCCATTAGAAAAAATGGAGTACCCCTCATAGTCAACAAAAGAGTCCAAAATGCAGTAAGTACTTGGATGCAATCTCAAAAACAACAGAGTGATCTCTGTTCATTTCCAAGGCAAACCATTCAATATCATAGGAATCCATGTCTATACCCCAAACACTAATGTCAAAGAACCTGAAGTTGAACAGTTCTATGAAGACCTACAAGACCTTCTAGGACTAACATCCCCTGAAGATGTCCTTTTCATCACAGGGGACTGGAATGCAAAAGTAGAAAGTCAAGACATACCTGGAGTAACAGGCAAGTTTGGCCTTGGAGTATAAAATGAAGCAGGGTAAAGGCTAACAGAGTTTTGCCAAGAGAACACACTGGTCATACCAAACACCGTCTTCCAAAAATACAAGAGAAGACTCTACACATGGACATCACCAGATGGTCAATACCGAAATCAGATTGATTATATTCTTTGCAGCTAAAGATGGAGAAGCTCTATACAGTCAGCAAAAATAAGACCAGAAGCTGATTGTGGCTCAGATCATTAACTCCTTATTGCAAAATTCATACTTAAATTGAACAAAATAGGGAAAACCACTAGACCATTCAGGTATGACCTAAATCAAATTCCTTACAATTATACAGTGGAAGTGACAAATAGATTCAAGGGATTAGATCTGATAGATGGAGTGCCTGAAGAACTATGAACAGAGGTTCATGACATTGTACAGGAGGCAGTGATCAAGAGCATTGCCAAGAAAAAGAAATGCAAAAAGGCAAAATGGTTGTCTGAGGAGGCCTTACAAATAGCTGAGAAAAGAAGAGAAGCTAAAAGCAAATGAGAAACATTGAGATATACCCATCTGAATGCAGAGTTCCAAAGAATAGCAAGGAGAGATAAGACAGCCTTCCTCAGTGATCAGTGTGAAGAAATAGAGGAAAACAACAGAATGGGAAATACTAGAGATCTCTTCAAGAAAATTAGAGATACCAAGGGAACATTTCAGAATGTTCATAACAGAAGCAGAAGATATTAAGAAGAGGTGGCAAGAATACACAGAAGACCTATACAAAAAAGATTTTCATGACCCAGATAACCATGATGGTGTGATCACTCACCTATAGACAGGCATCCTAGAATGTGAAGTCAAATAGGCCTTAGGAAGCATCACTATGAACAAAGCTAGTAGAGGTGATGGAATTCCAGCTGAGCTATTTCAAATCCTGGAAGATGATGCTGTGAAAGTGCTGCACTCAATATGCCAGCAAATTTGGAAAACTCAGCAGTGGCCACAGGACTGGAAAAGGTCAGTTTTCATTCCAATCCCAAAGAAAGGCAATGACAAAGAATGTTCAAACTATAGCACAATTGCATTCATTTCAGGTGCTAGCAAAGTAATGCTTAAATTTCTCCAAGCCAGGCTCCTACAGTATGTGAACCAAGAACTTCCAGATGTTCAAGCTGGATATAGAAAAGGCAGAGGAATCAGAGATCAAATTGCCAACATCTGTTGAATTATAGAAAAAGCAAGAGAATTCCAGAAAAATATCTACTTCTGCTTCACTGACTACACTAAAGCCTTTGACTGTTTGAATCACAACAAACTGTGGAAAATTTTTAAAGAGATGGGAATATCAGACTGCCTTACTTGCCTCCTGATAAATCTGTATGCAGGTCAAGAAGCAACAGTTAGAACTGGACATGGAACAGCGGACTGGTTCCAAATTGGGAAAGGAGTACATCAGGGCTGTATACTGTCAAGCTGCTTATTTAACTTATACCGAGTACATCATGGGAAATCCTGGACTGACTGAAGCACAAGCTGAAATCAAGATTGCCAGGAGAAAAATCAATAACCTCAGATATCCAAATGACACCACCCTTATGGCAGAAAGTGAAGAGGAACTAAAGAGCCTCTTGATGAAAGTAAAAGAGGAGAGTGAAAAAGTCAGCTTAAAATTCAACATTCAAAAAATGAAGATCATGGCAACCAGTCCCATCACTTAATGTCAAATAGATGAGGAAACAATGGAAACAGTGACAGACTTTATTTTTGGGGGCTCAAAAATCACTGTAGATGGTGACTGCAGCCAGGAAATTAAAAGACACTTGCTCCTTGGAAGATAAGCTATGATCAACCTAGATAGCATATTAAAAAGCAGTGACATTATGTTGCCAACAAAGGTCTGTCTAGTCAAAGTTACCATTTTTCCAAAAGTCGTGTATGGATGTGAGAGTTGGACCATAAAGAAAACTGAACGGCAAAGAATTGATGCTTTTGAGCTGTGTTGTTGGAGAAGACTCTTGAGAGTCCCTTGGACTGCAAGGAGATCAAACCAGTCAATTCTAAATGAAGTAGGTCCTGAATATTCATTGGAAGGACTGATACTGAAGCTGAAGCTTCAATACTTTGGCCACCTGATGCGAAGAACTGACTCCTTAGAAAAGACTGTGGTGCTGGGATAGATTGAAGGCAGGAGGAGAAGGGGACGACAGAGGACGAGATGGTTGGATGGCATCACCAACTCGATGGACGTGAGTTTGAGTAAACTCCAGGAGTTGGTGATGGACAGGGAAGTCTGGTGTGCTGCAGTCCATGGGGTCACAAAGAGTCAGACACGACTGAGCCATGAACTGAAACATAGCAAGGGAGAAATTGCTTATTTCATCACAGGGAAAAAAGATAGAATAAAGGAAGTATCAAACATATCAAACATTTATGTAGATTTACATATGAAAGTACATGAAAAGTTAGCAAAGATCTAGTATCAGCAATATCTCTAAAATGCAACCATCCTTTTTTTTTTTTCTGAAAGTCTTTCTTGATTTTAAGGAGTCTCTGCAGCACAGATGACAGGCAAAACTGAAGTTGTCACGATCAGCTTAATCAAGTGTCTCTTCAGCAGTGTCCATAGGGAGTATACAATGTCTAATGAGGTTTTAGAATGATTTATTAGACTAAGGTTTCCATCAGACACAGTTCTTTCATTAATTATGATTCCCCCCTAAAGACTAACTAAGCAGTGTTTCCCTATTTTAAAATAAAAGTTCCTGTTAAGTACATGTGAATTCATAAGTTAGAGAGTAAAGGCTGACTTCACTCCTTGAAGATAATTCGCCAGTGAATATCAAACATGGGTCACTTACTTCTGGAATCCTAAGGACTCTTCTGATTTCAGCGGATAAGACAGGAAGCTGACTTAATGGAGCAGTGTAGAGAGAGAAGGGTCTGAGGCAGGGGGTCAGAGATGGGGCCCCAGAAGCTAGGGAAGAAGATTTTCAAGAGTGCACAGCTTGCATGGTGTAGTTCAAAGACAATGTGTGAGATGGGGACATGAGATGAAGACACATTTTTGGAAATGAATGAACTTCATTGAAAAAGAAGAGAAGAACATATTGTTCCTTTTATAACACTCATTTATAAAAAAGAAAAATTAAAATAAAAACTACAGTTAGATATTATTTTTATTTGTCCGTCAAATGTTAAAATGTATAGTGTTCTATGTTATAAATTATGCTGAGAATAAGTACAACAGTCATGGGAAGGTAAATTTGGGGTTACTTTTTTGAAGGACAATTTGGTGATATCTATCAAATTTAAAAATACACATTTCTTCTGACTTAGAAATTTTGTAACCAAATATTAATTCTATAGATATATTTACTTTATATGTACAAGTAATTAATTAGAAGGATAGTCATTGGAACACTGTTGGTAATGACAAAAGATGGAAACAATCTAAATATCCACCAATAGATTGATGACATTAATTATATCTCATCCATATAATGAACTGCACTGTAAGGGGTAACAGTAATACAGCAGAGCTACATGCATGGTTAGGAATAAATCTCCTTGCTATACCATTAAGCTTGGAGGAGGGCATGCCCCCCACTCCAGTATTCTTGCTGGAGAATCCCATGGTCAGAGAAAGTCTGGTGGGCTATAGTCCATACAGTCACAAAGAGTTGAACATGACTGAAGCAACTTCACACGTACACATACCATTAAGGGACACAAGCAAGAAGCAGAATGATTTTCTGTTATATCTTAGATTCAGGTAAGCACATCAAAGGTCTTAGTCAAGAAATGCACAAATAGAAGTCACCTGGAGAGGGTACTGGAAAATCAAGAAACTGAGGGGACAAAGGGATTTACTGTTCAGGAATATCTTTTGATACAGAACAGGTTTGTATTCATATGCTTGCAGGACCATTCAAACTGAATTAATCAATCAGTCTTTTAGAAGAGGCTTTGAAAGGAGAAGCTATCTAAAAATAGGTTGCAAAGTCAGGTCAGTGTGGGTACACTGTATTAACAAAATGGCTCAGAGAAGTGGTTCTCAAGCATCTTGGCCTTCAGTCAGTTCAGTCGCTCAGTTGTATCCGACTCTTTGTGACCCCATGAATTGCAGCATGCCCATGCTGTTCATGGACTGAAGCTTTTTAAGTCTTAAAATTACTGAAGACCCAATGGATTCTGTTTGTGTGAAATATCTAGTATGTTAAAACTGAGACAGTTTGGAACATTTATTTACTAGGTCATTTCTAAAAACAATAAAACACATTTTACTAAAAATAATTGATTTTTCCATAGACAGTTGCTGAGAAGAGTGATGTTTTTCCATGTTTGCAATGTTCGGTGTAACAGAAGACACCTGGATTCGCGTATCGGCTTCTGCATTCAGTAGGTTGCAACATGTCAATGAGTCACATTATGTAGCTTCTAGAGAACTCCACTGAGAACATGGACAGTGAAAAGGGCAAATGACATGTTGGTATTATTAGAATATTTATGGTCTCATGAAACTCCTAAAAGCATTCTGGGGACCAGGCTTTGGGATTTACTGGTCAGACTGAAAACAGAACATTATAACTGATAGAAAAAAAAAAATCACCTTCTTTATAGCTGAGTTTACTTTTCAGACCTAACTCCATTAGTAATATTTGCCCATCCTAATCCAGGTTCATGAAGCTTAAAGAAGGCAACAGAACCTGACGAAAGCAATATTCTAAGAACAACATCCTACTAAGTTCAGCTTTTCAATGGAATAATTTTAGCAAAATATTCTTCTTTGTCCCTCACAGTTTCCAACATTGGTCAAACAAAATTACCTTTTTGGAAAAGAAAACTCTAGCTCCAATGTATTCATATTTTAATTAAAAAATATCAAACTATTCCCTCTTCCTAAAACCACCACTATATTCACACCACTCCATTTCTGTACTATGGGAAGTGTAGCATCTAAGAAAGAAAGCTTGTAAGGGTTAACAAAACTTGGAATTAACATGACCATAAATACCAGCAAGTTATCCTTTCAGCAGAAAACTTTTGACTGAATGTGCATTATGCTTATTTTACTATGCTCTGGGCAGGTAGTGGATTGGTGAGCAAAACAAGCCTGCAACCTGTCTTCCTGGAACTGGCTGATAGGCATTAATCAAAAAGTCAAAAATGACTAACATGATGAAATAAAACTAAAGTAAGCTCTGAGAGCACACTCCAGGGCCTGCCACCTGCCAAGGTTTGGGAAATCAGGAACACGGTCTCAGAAGAAGTGAGATTTCAGTAAGCCCAGCAGGCAGTGTAGGAGTTAACAGGCAGGGAGGGTGGAGTTGAAAGGGTTCTTCCTGGAGTGGAAAGGACATGCACAGCAGTGTCCTTGAGGCAGAAGCAATGTAACAGGCCCCAGGTGCTGAAGCTAGGTCAGTGTGGCTGAATCACAGAGAGCAATGTCAAGAATGACGCAAGATGTAGCTGTCAACATAGGCAGGGGTCAGGTCATGCAGAGTCTCGAATGCCATGGGAGGAATTTGGGTGTTTATAGTGAGAGCAACAGGAAGCTGGTAAAAGGTATTACACGCCCGTGTCAGAGTTTTAGTGGTATGTTTACTGGATGCAAGGGAGGGTGGCCTTGTATCCAGCCTAGTGGATCCCTGTCATTTTCATTTGAAAGTGGACCTTACCATCTGCTCATGTAAAATTCGAAGAATATGCCCTGATTTCAACAAGCCATGTGTGATATAACATTCCAGGTCCACACAGAGAGTTTTATTTGAAATTTTCTTCCAAGTTGCTAGCAAAAGCAAAAGCTTCAGGGAGCAGTGAATTTTCAGGATGATTATCTAAGGAATGTAAGAATGTCTCTCCAACCCTCGAAAAGTTTTATCCAAGAATCAGTTAATAGCCAGAATAGTCCACTGAGACCATAGTTTAGCACTTGAATCATCTGCCTTGAGTTCAGCTTCAACATTTCAGCCTCAGCTTTTAACAAAGGCTGTTTTTATAGGAAAATATTCTGTGACAGTTCTATCTGGATTTGCTGCCAACATGCCACTAGGATAAGGTTTATTATGTTATCTAGAGTTTTTCATGAAGCCCCACATGGAAAAAAACAATGTTAGAATTTAGTACCCCCAAACACATTGTTTTCCCTAAGGAACTGATACATTTCTTTTTTTTTTTTTACATTAATGAGAACAAATTAAATTGCCATATTGGCCCACTGTGACTGTCATAGTTAAATTCAGTTGCATTGACTTTGAAGATGTTTGTGCTTTTCCTTCTTTGCTTCATGCCAATTATATTTTGCTTATATTATACCAACCTGAAATCTACCGTGTAAGCCATCTCTAGTTCTTTCGTGGAGTGACATGTGGAACATATATACACATATAAACAAAACTATGCCTTTAATTTCAAAAAGCTCACCCAATATATTGACAGGAGCTCAAAAAATAAGTCCACTGTGAGCATTTCATTACTAATACCTTTTCTTTAAACCTTGGTGGAGGAGGAGGGAGAAAGAAGGGGTGCATATATCTCTACAACACGGAAAGAATGACCGAACACTACATACAACAAAAATCAATCACTCAGGCTTAAAGAGGGACAATTTAGTTATCTTCTTGATATAGTTTCCATGTAAAACTCAGGCTGGTGGCATCAAACATATGGGCCATGGCCTCACTCCAAACTGCTGAAGCTCATTCTGGATCGCTAATGATTTACTAAAGCTCACTCACCATTGCTGCCAAGACAAAGAGAGTGTATTGAAATGTACACTTCAGAGCCAAATTCAATGCTTTCTTGTCTAAGAAAGGTGAAGCCAGGACACGACAGCAGAAGAGACCTTTAACAATGGGAGTAGAAGACCCTGGAGAAACTTGAGGAAAAAAAAAAAAAAAAATCCCAAATAAGAAGGCAAAGAGATGTGTAGCTGCTACTGTTTTGGGCTACTTGGAACACAATCTCTACACACAAACACAACCCATACATACCAGCATGAACATGACTGTAGTAGACAGAATTCTAAGATGATCCCCAATGACCCAAGCCCTTTCACTATTCTCTCCCTTGAGAATGGTCAAAATCTGTAACTTGTTTTTAACCGGTGGAATATGAATGACAAAGGTGGAGGATTTTGCAGATGAATTAAGGTCTTTAACCAGTTAACTTTAAATTAATCCAAGAGGAGATTATCCTGGGGTGGGGGGTGAAGGTGGGGAACTGTTCTAAGCAGTGAGCTCTTCAAACCAGGGCCTAGAAGTCAGAGACTCTCTCGTGCTCTCCTAGAATAAGTAACTTTCATGTATTATACAGCTGTGAGGAAATATGTTCCCAGCATGAGCTGAAAAAGTGAAACGAAGTCTCTAATGGGACTCCGGGCTTGGCTGACACCTTGACTTACACTTTCTAAGACCCTGAACTGAGGACCCAGCTAAGCCAAGCCCAGCTTCCAGACCATGAAAATCCATGAGATACTAAATGTAAGTTGTTTTAAGTTGCTAAACTTGTGGTAATTTGCTTTAATGCAATAGAAAGCTAATAAAAGGCACCATGGTGAAAGCATACATATTTCACATGGACATATCAGTACAACTTCACTATTTGAACAAAATTGGAAGAAAAATCCTGGGTGTTCATAAATGAATATATACATATGTACACACATCTGCAACACTCAAATCTGTCATCAAGAGAGAAAAAAACAAATGTTTTGCTTATCATCATCTCCCCAAATTTACCCCATCTTTTGTCCTACTCATCTTAAAGACAAATACATTCATTTAGGGGTCCAACTAGAAACTTAAGACTCATCATTCATAATTTATTGCTCCAGAGCACTTCTAACACATTATCACCAAGTCCTATAACTTACTTTTAACACTTTTCATCACAATCTTTAGCTCCATCTCTATTAGCACTCATGAGCTTTTCTTTGAAACAAACAAGGCTTCTAACTGATCGTTCTGTCCACAACTTTCTCACCACCCCCCAAGTCTACACTTCCATCCAATCTTGGATGTGCTCTCCAGAATTGTTAATGGGAAGGAAATACAGGAAGTACAAGGAGAGTAGAACTGGAGGGTGATATGATGGGGAAAAAAGGCAGGAGATGAGACACCAGATAAGAATAGGAGATCAAATGGATATATTTCCAGACCTTGTTCTGGACAGAATGTTATCCTAAAATCTATGGGAAACCATTGAAGGATTTCCAAGAGAAGAGTGGTAAACAAAGCAAAACAAAACAGTACTCAGCAGACTCTTCTACTTGCAGGAAACCATTTTTTAATTTGAAAATGAAGTTTCTATCATGAGTCAGCAACTTTCCTGAGAGGCAAAGCTGTTTACTGACTCTGTGATCTTGGCTAGATTAGCTGCTGCTGCTAAGCCACTTCAGTCGTGTCCGACTCTGTGCGACCCCATAGACGGCAGCCCACCAGAGAATCCCGTCCCTGGGATTCTCCAGGCAAGAACACTGGAGTGGGTTGCCATTTCCTTCTCCAATGGCTAGATTAGTTAAGAATCCTAATTTTTTGCAAACAGATTTGGAAGCTGAAATAATAATTACTGTAAGGGCCTGGTATAGTAATGGTTCAATGAAACAGTGCTGGCTCCCTCTCTGCCCATTAGCTCAATGGTGAGACATGAGACAATACTCATTCCACCCATTAATAATGAATGAAAGCTTGCTGAGTGAGTTGGATCTTGGGAGTGGACACATCTGAGAACAATAGAGTTAACATCTACTAGCAGCTAGGGAACAAAGTTAGGAGAAAAAGAAGGCCATGTTGTCAATAGGGAATATTTTTATACTCAGACAATTGAGTTAGTACAGATTATAGAAATAACTTCCACTGACTGATATAAAATGACATAGAATCTGGGTCCTCTCAGTGCAAATGGAAGGATTTTTACATGCCACTTCTCTTTCTACAATTCTTAGATGTGAAGAAGTACTTGGAGACTGTTTGTCCAACCTCAAATATTCTTGAGAATAAGTGGTCACGTCTAACCAATACTCTACATACATTTTGCTGAAGGCACCTGGGGCTGAAACATAAAACTTCTTCCTCTCCTTCATTTCTTACCCCTTCCCATGTCTACAGAATATATATTCTTGAGGAGGGGGAGAGAAACATATTTCATGGACCCAAGTCTTGAAGAAATCTAATTCCAGTTCTCTAGTTTGTGGCTTGGAAGGAAAAATTTTGAGACTGTAAGCAGACAGCAAGAGAATATTCCTTTCATTCTCTATATCCAGATGACACAGATTTTTTTAAGGATGACACATTCAAGGGGATGACTGGGCAGATCATGAAGCAATCTGGTGGTCACATGTAAACAGCCTTTTTTTTAAGGCCACACTCACATTTTGGACTGTGGTTGTTTGAGCCATGTAGACTTTAAGTGTTAGAGCTGCTAGCTAAACAGCTCATCGGATGCAGGAGTGGGATTTGCCTCTCCAAATATGTTGAAGCCTGGATTGAGCCAAAAATCAGGAAGAAAGGACAAGTTCTTTTGTCCAGGACTTAAAAGGACTTGTTCTATTAGGCTGAACCACGTGAAACTGGCAATATCTGATAACTTATACCTACAAAGATGGCTCCCCCAATACATTGCAGAAGGAAAAAGGAGAGGAACGGCTTTAAAATACTGGTTAGATGATCCAGATGTATCTCTAAACTAAACTAATATATGTACACAAGCAAAAAAACATCTGCTACTATAACCAAGATCCATGACTTTTGCATTCCTTCTAAAGGCTGTTTTGTGTATCTTTGAAAACTAGTGACTATGCCAGTACTTCTATTCTAACAAAATGTTCTTAAGTCAAAAAGGTGTATTGAAATAAAAACATCAAGTAGTATAATACAACACAACCTTGATACTTTGTTCACATTTATGAGAAGACTCAGAATTAGTAATTCCAATGAAATACTCGTGTTCAGAAAATGTCCCTTCACTCTACCTCTCAGCATCTCCAGGTTCTTTGCACAAACATGTCTATTTCTATGACACTACAGGAAATTTTATTACATCAATTCCTTCCCCACATCTTGAAGAAAAATTGAAATATGAAGACTGGAGAATTCTAATATGCACCAGAAGAAAACTGCAGCTGCCAAAAAGCCTTCTTATTGCAGAAACAACCACTTAACATGATTGGAAAGACTGGAGATAATAGAGTTATAACCCAAGAGTGATAATATTTTTGGAAGAAAAATCATTGTTTTGTCTTTCTATTGGTTCTTTCTTACCTATTTTAAAAGTAAAAGTATTTGATGAATCTAAAGCAATATTTTATGTAAAAAATAACTAGCAATAGCACAATCTTCTCAAAGAAAGGAAAATATGATTCCCAGACTGGGTCTTTCTCCTGACTCTGTGGAGCGCCACAGCTGATCTTCTCTACCTTCAACTGGTCCTAGGACTTTCCAACCTGACTTGGTGTCCCCTGCTCTCTTGCTCACGTACATAGGATTCACATAAAGCAAATGACGCATTCACCTGTGACATGACTCAACTTCAACTATAATTTTTTAGCCTGAAGCTCTGATTCTTTCTCCTAGACAAGTAAAAATCAGATTCTTTAAAGAGTAACTTTATGGAGCAGCATTTGGGTTCCAATCTGTTAAGTGCACAGGAAATAAAAATTCATAATGTCCTCCCTTACCAGGTATTATAGAAGGCTCCTAGTATCTGATAACCTTCTCTTTCCATATATTAATGATTAATACATAACTCCAGGAAATGTCCACAGATCCTAAGCTCTTCTCCTGATATGCCAATCATGGCAGGTTTATTTCCTTACATATCCATGACCCATTACCTCATGGCAAATACATGGGAAAACAGTGGAAACAGTGACAGACTATAATTTTTTGGGCTCCAAAATCACTGAAGATGGTGACTACAGCCATGAAATTAAAAGATGCTTACTCCTTGGAAGAAAAGTTATGACCAACCTAGACAGCATATTGAAAAGCAGAGACATTACTTTGCCAACAAAGGTCTGTCTAGTCAAAGCTATGGTTTTTCCAGTAGTCATGTATGGATGTGAGAGTTGGACTAAAAGAAAGCTGAGCACTGAAGAATTGATGCTTTTGAACTGTATTGTTGGAGAAGACTCTTGAGAGTCACTTAGACTGCAAGGAGATCCAACCAGTTCATCCTAAAGATCAGTCCTGAATGTTCATTGGAAGGACTATGCTGAAGCTGAAACTCCAATACTTTGGCCACCTGATGTGAAGAGCTGACTCATTGGAAAAGACCCTGATGCAGGGAAAGATTGAGGGCAGGAGGAGAAGGGGATGACAGAGGATAAGATATTTAGATGGCATCACTGACCCAATGAATATGAGTTTCAGTAAACTCCAGGAGTTGGTGATGGACAGGGAGGCCAGGCATGCTGCAGTCCATGGGGTTGCAGAGTTAGACACGACTGAGTGACTGAACTGAACTGACCCATGACAACAAACTGTCCTTTGTCCAGAATTCATGCTTTGAATGGACACAATGAAGAATCTGTGTTTTGCTTGGAAAAGTACGGGTGAGCATTCCTCCTTAGGTTCCATCAGCGGCTCCTACTCTCCCGTGTGTACTTTAAGGGTTGGTTTTCCCTTGGCCTCTATCCTTATGCCACTTCTGTACTGTCATCCCTTCTTCCGGGGCTCTTATTGATGCCCCTTAGATTTTGCTACAAACTCCCAAAACAACCTACATCATTCTCCCATTCTTCTGATCTCTGAACTCTGAAGAATTGAAAGAACCAGAATTTGGAGTTAGAGGACTCTGGTTTGGAGCTAGGTAAATATACAAGTTCAGTAACTTTGCTAAGTATCATTTTTCAGGTCTGTATTTAGAAACAAGAGTATTTACCTCAGGGACTATTGAAAGGAATAAATGAAATATGGTCTTTGTAAAGCCTCTAGGAATTCGTTAAAGCCCCTAGAGAATTAATCAATAAATGGTTGTGTTGAGGAGACGATGATGATGATACTTATTAACCAGACTTTTCTATGTGTATGTTCACAGGCAAACTCAAACTGAATTCATCAATTTTTTTCACTTGACCTGATCAGTGATACCATCAACCGCTAGATGACTAACCACTGTTACTAAGTACTTACATATCCTAATACTCAGTGATAGGATGAAGGGAAAAGAGAAAGATAAGATGACAAAGAAGAAAATAAATACATACTGCTTCCCAGGTGGTGCTAGTGATAAAGAACCTTCCTGACAATGCAGGAGACATAAGAGCTGCCAGTTTGATTGCTGGGTTGGGAAGATCCTCTGGAAAAGGGAATGGCTACTCACTCTAGTATTCTTGCCTGGAGAATTCCATGAACAGAGGCTACAGTTCATGGGATCGTCAAGAGTTAAACATGACTGAGCAACTAACACACTCCCACTTACGTATCCTAATACTGAGTGATAGGATGAAGGGAAAGGATAAAGATAAGATGACAAAGAAGAACATAAAGACATACTAACTGATATATACATACTGATATGAAACTATACACAGAGCCAAAAACATACACATAGAACCAAAATACATGAAAATAGGATGATAAAAAGATTTGAAAGCAAATCTCTTTGCTAACACTATTCTCACAACTTAACATGTTAACAAAGTACCTACATCCTAAGAAAATGAAAAGTTAGAGAATTATACTTGCAGGTATGATTTATAAGAATATGGAAATAGACCATTTACTAGAGAAAATGAGCTTTCAAAAAGAGAAACCAAAAAAAAAAGAAAAAGAGTAAGGGGTGTTTATTGCTGCTGTTTGATTTGTTTGTTTGCCTGCTTGCTTGTTTATGAGGTATAGCAAATGCAAAGGTGTGGTAGTATGAGTTAGCAGATTATATACAAATAGAGTTAACTATTAGAGGCAAAAGCTGATGGTAAAATATGAAAAAACTAATAGAATTGATGAAAAGTAAGAAAAAGCTTAGGCAAGTTTTGGACAGATTTAAAACATGAAGCAAAAGAGTGGTAATTTTGTACAACGCACACACAGACACACACACATACACAGCAGTGATTGAAAGAATGAATATGTATAGAAATTACTGTGATTAGAAAATCAAACTGGGGAAGATTGTTATACAAGGTTCCTAGTTAAAGGTGAATGAATAAATGAGGAAGAAAGAAGAGAAATAGAGAGAGACAGAGATTTGATCATGAAAAAAAGAAAACTCATTAGCTTTATGATGTCTTTTAAGAGGAAATGATTTGAAGTGATTTTTTCACCTTTTACAAATGAGCTGAGAAAACCAATTTAACTACATTAACACAATTAATTAATGGTGGCCTGGAATGAACTATATCTCCCAATGTATTCACAATCAAAAAGCATTTTTATGCTTAATATGACGGCACAAGTGATCTATCTGAAACAACAACAGAACACTGCAAAATGCATATGCAGACAAGTATTTTAAAACTGTCTTAAGAATATTTTAACCTTACTCCCATCTATACAAGCTAAAAATTAGAATGATACAGGGAATCAAAAATGTAAGGTTTTAAATTTACCTTATGTGTCTAGGTAATTATGGGTTAACTATAGTTTTCAGAAATACATTTAACTTAAAAAATCCTTTTATCTTTTAGCATTAAGTCAGTCAACAAGTCACATAAAACACATTTATAACATCTCTCTTAAATTCATTTCTTTTTGTTCTTACTGCCATAGCCTCAGTTTCAGACTACCATGGTTTATCCCTTATCTGTTTTGCTGCAATAAACACCTAAATTGCACCCCCAATTTCTTCCCACTCCAAGCTCCACATAGCTGCCAGAATCAGCTTAAAAAGTTCAAAGCTAAACACATAATATTCCTGCTGAAAATCTATCAGGGCCTCTCTAACATCTTTAGATGAAAATTGAGAAACCTTTAGCAAAGTCTTGATTCTTCTTTCTCCCATTCTCTGTGTTACCTCTACCCTGCTCAGCCTGACTGCAAGTATATTGAACTGTTCTCAGACTGGTGCCTTAGAAAAATCTAATCATTAGATACTACAACCTTTAGCAATATACCTAAAAACTCCTATTATTTAATAAAAATCAGATGACAGCCATATTCTGGTAAATAAACTGGCAGTGGACATTTGAAGAAAGAATTATGATATTTCAGTTTGACCCTTATCATTTGTAATTTTCTTACGTTTATTTATTTTACTTTTTAAAGTTATGAAAGTATGATAACACATTTATAGGAGACTTGGAAAATACAGAACA
This sequence comes from Bison bison bison, assembly GCF_000754665.1. Classification (NCBI taxonomy): domain Eukaryota; kingdom Metazoa; phylum Chordata; class Mammalia; order Artiodactyla; family Bovidae; genus Bison; species Bison bison. The sequence continues at coordinate 990,471 of NW_011494900.1, read as the reverse complement.
AAGTTACAGACAGTTCCACTATATATTACAATTGTATTTTAGGTAGATAAATTAAGATTTTCAGTTACAGTTTCAATATCAAACTCTCAAAAGTTAATAGACTGAACAGACAGAAAAGTGGAAGGATATAGCAGATCTGAAAAGCACTATGAACCAATTCAACATAATTAAGATTTATACAATTTTCACACAATCAGATCAGATGAGATCAGTCACTCAGTCGTGTCCGACTCTCTGCGACCCCATGAATCTCAGCACGCCAGGCCTCCCTGTCCATCACCAACTCCCGGAGTTCACCCAGACTCACGTCCATTGAGTCAGTGATGCCATCCAGCCATCTCATCCTCTGTCGTCCCCTTCTCCTCCTGCCCCCAATTCCTCCCAGCATCAGAGTCTTTTCCAGTGAGTCAACTCTTAGCATGATTCAAATTCTAGCCAAGGTCCCACAGACTACAAACTAGGAGACAGTAGAACAAACAAGGTGCAAAAATGTCATGGTCTAAAGGTGTTGAAACCATGCAGAGCATGTTCTCCTATCACTGTGGGATTACGCTATAAGTCAACATCAAAAGATATTTGAAAATAACCCACATATTTTCAAGTGCAAGGTGACACTTACCAAGAGAGATCTTGACTTGGTCATTGAAAGCCTCAATCAAGCTATAAGACTGAAGAAACAGAGAGTGTGATTAAAGAGAAGAAAGGATTTAAGTGAGAAATTAACATGAAAAGATACATTAAAAGTCTCATGGATTTAGAAATTAAATGTTCGTTTTTAAATGATGAGTGTATCTA
>NW_011494900.1:988700-989576 GCF_000754665.1 Bison bison bison | reverse complement strand
TCTAAGAAGCCATAACAGGGACATTTTGAAAATATTTATAACAGAATAAAAATGAAAAGAGAATTTGTCAGAATTTGTTGCATGCTGCTAAAGCTGCTCAACGCAACTAAACACAATGTGGAATCTTGGATCAGTATGAAAATAAATGATGGACACTAGCAAAAAAATTTGTGAAATTTGAACAAAATCTGTATGTTAGTTAATAATACTGTATAGCACATGCGTGCATTTTTATAAGCAGATTTTTATAATAGACAGAAAATCCAAAATACTCATTAATTAATGACATCAAATATTTAAAGCAAATGCTTAGACACAAGCAGCATCCAAAGCAATAAACAGGCTGCCAGCCTGGTTGACGGCCTGCGCTGGTCTATGCATTCCTTTTCTACCAACCCTCTCTATGTCTTTATTAGATTCTTGATGGATTTAAACATTTCTGAAATGTTTCATGAGCTCCAGCAGATGCTGTGACATTCAAAGGAGTATCTGATCCAATATCATCAATACTTTAATTTGTCCAGTCAATTAAGAAAAATTTCTGGGGAAACATTACACTGAACTTTCTGGCCAAGGTGGTCAACCAGTTCAATGGTCTAGTTATTTCAATTGCTCATACAGTCATGTCTTAAAGCTCACTATATTGTCACCCTGCTTACTTAACTTATATGCAGACTACATCATGAGAAATGCTGGGCGGGAAGAAGCACAAGCCGGAGTCAAGATTGACGGGAGAAATACCAATAACCTCAGATATGCAGATGACACCACCCTGGCAGAAAGTGAAGAGGAACTAAAGAGCCTCTTGATGAAAGTGAAAGAGGAGAGTGAAAAAGTCGGCTTAAAACTCAACATTCAGAAAACTAAGATCATGGC
>NW_011494900.1:976979-988600 GCF_000754665.1 Bison bison bison | reverse complement strand
GGAAGAACTGACGTTGAAGCTGAAACTCCAATACTTTGGCCACCTGATGCGAAGAGTTGACTCATTTGAAAAGACCCTGATGCTGGGAAAGATTGAGGGCAGGAAGAGAACGGGATGACAGAGGATGAGATGGTTTGATGGCATCACCAATTCAGTGGACATGGGTTTAAGTGGACTCCGGGAGTTGGTGATGGACAGGGAGGCCTGGTGTGCTGTGTTTCACGGGGTCGCAAAGAGTCAGACATGACTGAGCAACTGAACTGAACTGAACTGAAAGCTCACTAAGAAACTGTTTTCTTTTTTTTTTTTTAATAAAAAGTACTGTTGATATACTCTTCACATCAGGTGTCCAATAAAAAGAACTATAAGGTATTACAATATGTTTAGGGGACCTGAGAAGTTTTCACAGGAAAAATGATGTTAGAGCTGTGATCTGAAGTATGAATAGATGTTATCAAAGCTACTAAATGGGGAGGAAAGGGCATCTGTGGTAGACGTGCAGAGAGGCCCTTGGGTGGGCAGGTTCAAAGACATAAAGATTGGTCTGGTTTTTTCAATCTATAGAGAACATTCTCTTTCCCACAAACTGTGGATCTACTGACTTATTGGTTATTTCAGTTAGTATATATGTCAGTTTCTTAGTTATTAATTTAAGTATGAATTTCTTATACCCACATTCTATATGAGTATCATCTTCATACTACTTATTACTTCTCAAAAAACCTGCTAAGAACAACATGAGTATTTCTCAGTATTTGATGGTCTTTATTCAGTATCCTGGGGCTTCCCAGATGATAAAGAATCTGGCTGCCAATGCAGGAGACGCAAAAGACACGGGTTCAATCCCTGGGTCAAGAAGATCCCCTGGAGAAGGTAATGGCTACATTCTCCAGTATTCTTGCCTGGAAAAATCCGAAGGACAGAGGAGCTTGGCAGGCTATAGATGATGGGGTCTCAAAGACTCAGACATAACTGAGCACACACATGTATTCACATTTAGTACCTGTACTAGAAACCTCCATGATGAGTAGCTATATGATTTTAGTAGAGACTCCTGTCTATTGGTCATTAGATAATAACCTGATTCTCAATACAAATTGAAAGACCCCAGTTGGTAGGAATGATTCCAAGTGGTAGTAAAACAAAAATGTATATAAAACACTTCAAACTTTCACTTTTTATTTTAGTGGTTTTAAATTCCTTCCAGATGAGCTGGAAGCATATCTGCCTGCTAACAGTAACAGTAGGAAAACAATCACAGTACTGCTGTGAATTTGAAGCAATCTCAATAGACAAAGGCTGTGCCTCTCTAATTGTTTTCAGAGAGAAAGATTATAAGTAGCTTAGTGTAAAACATCCACCCCATTTTGAGTAATTTCTACCATTTAACTGATCTACAGTTAGGACAAATCCATGTATTTATCAGGGCTACATTAGTAACTGGTTTATTCTGGAGCATTCTACCGAAGTAGACAATCTATGAAAATGTAGAGAAGTACGTGATCATGCCAGAAAATCAGACAGGTGGATACCAAGACTGAATTTTCTTATTCCTTTGATTCCATTCTCATGTCATGAATAAGTGGGACCCAGTTTGGGCTAAGGTATCCCAGAATTCTGAGCCAGCCTTGAGGGCTAACCAAGTTGGATTTTCTTGAGGGCTACATTTGTAGGTTTTTCCTGGTAGCTCAGCTGGTAAAGAATCCGCCTGCAATCCATGAGACCTGGGTTCAGTCCCTGGGTTGGGAAGATCCCTTGGAGGAGGACATGGCAACCCACTTCAGTATTTTTTCCTGGAGAATCCCCATGGACAGAGGGGCCTGGTGGGCTACAGTCCATGGGGTTGCAAAGAGTCAGACAGGACTGGGTGACTAAGCACATTTGTAGGGACCAACCAAGTCAAAAAGCAACATTTGAGGGAAAAACTGGGGAAAGAAAACTTAAAATGCAGCTTCTCTAGAAACCAGGGAGCAAATAGGGTATCCAAATCAAAATAGGGTAACCAAATGGAAACAAGGTTTTTACATTGAATAGTGGAGATAAAGTTTAGAGGAGTTCTCCAAGCTGGAGAATGCAGCTATATTTAGCAGAGCACACACAGCATTCAGCACTAAAGGGAAACTACTGGTTAGAATGCTAATTGAGGCTCCAGTGCTGATGGGCTTCCAGTGAAATGCCTTTAGACATCGGGTCATCACTATGTACGTTTATAATAGCCACAGTTACAAGCACATTCATACTTATCTAATACTTTATATACTGTAGGAAAATTATTGAAAACATACACACCATTTCACAAGTATCCTTTTAAAAGGTTCATGGAGAGATAGTACTTTTAATTTTCAGAGTTAACACCAATGCATTCTTCCAAACAACTCATTATTCTTTTAACTTACTGTGAATCTTGAACTGACAGGGTTTCCTTCCTTGGATTTGCTGATAGGAAGCTCAGAGCCAAATCTGTGACTCATTTCTACCAATTATTCAAGAATCAATGGCATGCGTTTTTGCTTCCCTATTGCATACTATTTTCAGGCACTTACACTTTCTTCTGTTTGACAGCTTCAATTTACCTTTTACGAAATTGTTTTGTGACACAGTCATTTGCTTTTGAGGGAGGAAAGAAAAGTCAGATATAAATAAAATACGTTAACCTAAATAAATGGAAAATATTAGATTTTTAAAAAAAGAAAATATATTTTTTGTTTATTATAAAAGCAACAGATACTCATTTTAAAGGAACATAAAACCTCAGAGATCTCTGTTAACCATCCTCTCTTCTCATACCTTTAACAATTAGCATTTGTTTTTTTTTTCTTCTGGAGAGAATGTATAAGCATATCAATAACCTCAGATATGCAGATGACACCACCCTAATGGCGGAAGTGAAGTGAAGTGAAGTTTCTCAGTCGTGTCCAGTGTCCAGTCGTGTCCGAATCTTCGCAATCCCATGGACTGTAGTCTACCAGGCTTCTCTGTCCATGGGATTTTCCAGGCAAGAGTACTGGAGTGGGTTACCATTTCCTTCTCCAGGGGATCTTCCTGACCCAGGGATCGAACCCAGGTCTCCTGCATTGCAAGCAGACGCTTTACCCTCTGAGCCACCAGGGAAGCCCATAATGGCAGAAGAGGAACTAAAGAGCCTCTTGAAAGTGAAAGAGGAGAGTGAAATAGTTGGCTTAAAATTCAACATTCAAAAAACTAAGATCATGACATCCATTCCCATCACTTCATGGCAAATAAATGGGGAGACAGTGGAAACAGTGGTAGATTTTATTTTGTTGAGCTCCAAAATCACTGCAGATGGTGACTGCAGCCATGAAGTTAAAAGATGCTTGCTCCTTGGAAGAAAAATTATGACCAACCTAGACAACATATTAAAAAGCAGGGACATTACTTTGCCAACAAAGGTCCATCTAGTCAAAGCTATGGTTTTTCCAGTGGTCAGGTATGGATGTGAGAGTTGGACTAAAAGAAAGCTGAGCGCCGAAGAATTGATGCTTTTGAACTGTGGTGCTGGAGAAGACTCTTGAGAGTCCCTTTGGATTGCAAGGAGATCAAACCAGTCCATCCTAAAGGAAATCAGTCCTGAATATTCATTGGAATGACTATTGCTGAAGCTGAAGCTCCAATACTTTGGCCACCTAATGCGAAGAACTGACTGATTGGAAAAGACCCTGATGCTGGGAAAGACTGAAGGCAGGAATGGTTGGATGTCATCACCAACTCAATGGACAGGGGTTTGAGCAAACTCTGGGAGACGGTGAAGGACAGGGAAGCCAGGCATGCTGCAGTCTATGGGGGTCACAAAGAGTCAGACACAACTGAGAGACTGAACAACAATTCCACTCCTAATATGCATACATGCATATCTATATAAATAGGCACACACACATATACACTCACATAACCTTGTATATATATATATGAGTACTCATAAAACACACAAGTAAGTGGCAGTATATTCTATCTAGTCTTTATTTTTTCACTTAACAACTCATAGGGTTTATAATTATATTTCAGTTCATGAAGATTGCTCTCATTCTTCATCTAGTATTCTTCTGTTGCAGATATGACATAATTTATTTTACCAATTCTCTACTGAAAGATATTTGGGTGGTTTCCTATAGATGTTTACTATATATGCAATATGGCGATGTAGTACCTCTTTGCTTCTTTTATCAATGATATTCTTAGGTCAAGTTCCCAAGGTCAAATTAGGTGGTTTCCTATAGATGTTTACTATATATGCAATATTGCAATGTAATACCTTTTTGCTTCTTTGTTCAATTATATTCCAAGTTCCCAATGACATTACTAGATCAAAGGTATACGCATTTAAAATTTTGCTACACATTATTTGATTACCTCCCAAAATTTTCCTAATTTATACTCTCCACTAATGCATATTAGAAAGTGCCTACCTCTCCATGCCTTCTGCAATCCTTTTGAATTATTCATATTTTAATCTGTTTCCAAAATATATGAAAAACTAAATAAAATTGCTGTTTTAATTATTATTTTTGTTTATCCACAGGTAGAGAACCTTTTCAAATGTATATTGTCATTAATCATTCTTCCATTTTGAATTACCTCTTTATGTCCTTTGACTATTTTTAATCTTAACCTTTTAATAATTTTATTATTGATTTCAAGTGATTTTTTAAATGGTGTTAGGTAAGGAACTTTTTTATTTCAAGAATTGAACACCATGTTTTAAATAATTTATCTTGCTTTCACTAATTGGAACACTGCCCTTATTAAATCCTAAATTTTCATATATACACTGTTCTCATTCAGTTCCATCAAACTTTTTTTATTCTTATATTAATATCATGTTGTTTGAATTAAAAGAATATATGATATGTTCTGATTTTATCTGCCTAAAGTGTTGCATTTTTTAAAAATCTCATTTCAAATGAATCTTTCAGTCACTTCAGCGAGACTATTACTCCAATGGAATGTGATGTTCTTACAATTGTTCCCTTAGTGAATTAGTCAATGACTTTGTTCATTTTAGACCACAGTACCTTAAAGTTTGTCAATCGAGGACCTGTTGAGAATTTGATAAATGTTCTCCCCCAAATGTGCACTCCCCCTTTTAACAGATCCTTCAGAGCCAAAGAACCCAAAGTTAAGAACTTAGTCTGTAAAGGAATCTGTCTAAAGAAAAAAAGGGACATTATTCCATTAGAATTATTTTCATTCTGATGCTGCTTTCATATAAGCTAGATTCTCACCCTTCATAATTAATATAATTTCTGTCTTCATAGTCTTAGTCAAATGATAGGCTGCTTCTTATCCAATACCAGCCCACATATATCTCACAGTATGAGGAAAAGATTACCAGACTGGGAGTTTCAAGACTAACGTCTGAGTTCTGTCTTTGAATATGTACACGTGTCTATTCCTGGGAGAATCTATATTCTCTTAGATCACCTATAAAATGAGCAAAATATCACCAGCTCTGTTATTTCATAGAGATTATTAAGGAAATAAAATATACCCTCTCTGAGACAGCACAGACTGAAAAGGCAAGGTTTCATTGTTATTATTTCCTCATTTCAAAGCTCATTATTTGATGAGCGTCTATATAAACCATGCTCTCCACAAAGTCCTACTGTACTTAATGAGGGAGACAGATACAAAATAATTGGCAGCTGCTAGAATATAGATATATGCAAAAACGCAATGTGGACGCCCAGAAGGGAAAAAGATTCTTCTGTTTGTTCCAATGTCCACTCAAGTGGTAATATATAAACGAACTTTGAAAAGTTCCATGAGTTTTTTCAAACAGATAAGGAGGAGGTGATGTACGGCATGCATGGGGAAAGCAACTGAGAAACAAGAAAAAGCTTCAGAAAGAAAGAAGTGTGAAAAGGCACAGAGAGCTTAGCACATGGCAAGAAGTTCAGTGATTTTTATGAGGTTTACAGAAGAGGATGGATGGCAAGACTTTCTGTGAGAAAGAGACTGGGCTAACACTTCAAAAAGTCAGACTAAGAAATTGAGATTTTGACTTGCAGGCAAAAAGAAATCATCCAAGCATTTCAGACAAGGGGATGAGATTGGGTGGCTTGGAGTGTAAAATAGATTACAGTCAGGGGAGATCAGAGTTGGAGACCTTTTCGGAAGTTATTGCAACAGTTTAAGAGACAGATGATGAAGACTTGAACCAGGAAAATTACAATGGAAAATACAAGAGATATTTCTGAGGTAGAATCAAAAGATCTTGGACGTCTCTGAAATTTAAGAGTTAAGGGAGAGGAAGAGCCTAAGGATATCACTGGCTTGAGCCCACTGGATGAACAGTGACAACACACACTGAAACAGATCAACAAATGTAAATGTGTATTCAGATGACAAAACATACCTTATTTCTTAATTTCCAAAGTGGTTTGCTAAGGGTCATGGTGATGGTGGTATGTGAGTGTATGTGGTCAAATCAATTTAGCTGATGAATTAAAAAAAAAAAAAGTGAAATGCCCTCTTCTTTGGAAAAATTTAGATTTCCTATTTTTAAATGTAGGAAAATGTTCTTTGGGGTAAAAATAACCACAACATCTTTTGAAATATAATAAAGTGCTATTTGGTATAATCCCTTAGCAACATTCTTGCTATGAGCCTGGACTAGCAGCAATCAAGTTATAGACTCACATATTGTGTATTTTTAAACTTGTAGATGGAAAATAAGCTGTAAGAGGGACATAATTATACCCCTCTTAGATTTGAGGCCTTTGAATAACTACCAACATTTACTAACAGGGTTTAGTCTTTCTTGATTATTATACTGCATAATGCTTAAGAACTCTTCTCAAGATACTTTTTGAAAACCACATTAAAGTTTGGAGATAAAAATGAGTGACCAATTCATTACTGGATGTATGTGTGTGTGTGTTGTGTATGAATGCCTCCAAGTTGGAAAGAGAAAGAGTATTTTGTTTTCTGAAGTGGTCTCTCTTGCCAATATCTGAATATCCCATTTACTCACAAATGCCTTTTAAAAGCAATTTTTAAACTTTTGGTTTCAGGCTATAACCTGGGAAATGGGGACAGTCATTGTTAAAACACAGCTACAATGAGAGATATAAAGTAGCTAAAAATTGTAGTTCTTATTCTTCCAGGAAACTATTCTGTAAAGTAATGTAACCCCGCAGGATACATGTTTCTTCAAGTGTAAAAGCTGGGCAGTGGTAGCCCAGGTTAGCTTAAATTTAAGTCCCTCCCCATCTTGACATTTCCACAGAGTTAGCATAGTTTTAGAGAAATGTATCTCGTGGATATTGCAGGCTATAGATTTCCCTATCACTACTCCCTAAGTGGGTGACTGGACCAAGATGTTTCAATCAGAACCAGAGAAGTGCTTACCTATATTCCATGCTTGGCAGATAGGTTCTTACCTTCCTTCCTCTCACCCCTTTCCATCCCATACTTGGAACGTATGCAATTTCAGAATGAAAAATGTAATGGATTCATGATATTTTTCTTCCGATGCACCAAAAGTCTCAGAACACACAGAAACGTTGAAATCAGTGCTTTTTTTTTTTTTTAAGTCTAATACTGTTTTGCCAATATGTACAGGGAATGTGAAAAACATTAATTTTGCCATGTTTTCTTATTCACAAAATATTTAAATAATATCCTTAATGTCTTTACTTATTAAAACTTAAATATGAAATTTTGTCAGCAACCCCCCATGTCTAGCAACAAGTCTGTTCTTTGTGAGTTTATTTTTTTAGTTATTATTTTTCTAGATGATACATGTAAAAGAGAACATTTGGTACTTGTCTTTCTCTGTGACATTTCATTTAGCATAATGTTCTCAAGGTCCATCCATGTTGTCAAATGGCACAATTTCATTCCTTTTTTAATGGCTGAATAATATTCCTTCATCTATTACATCACAATTTTTTTATTCATCCATCACTGGACACTTAGACTGTTTCCATATCTTGGCTGTTATAAATTATACTGCGATGGACATACAAATGCATACACAGTTTCACATTAGTGTTTTCCTTTTCATTGGGTAAATACCCAGGAGTGGAATTTCTGGGTCATATAGTATTTGTATTTTTAATTTTTGAGGAACTTCCATACTGTTTCCTATAGTCGCTATACCAATTTACATTCCCACCAACAGTGCCCAAGTGTTCCCTTTTCTCCACATCCTCACCAACATTTGTTATTTTCTTGTGTTTTTGATAGTTGTCATTTCAACAGCTGTGATATCTTACTATGGATTTACTTTACATTTTTCTGATGATTAATGATATTTAGCATTAATTTGTTACTGAGAATATACAACTCCTGCAGATTTAGAAAAGACTGGTAAAGAAAATATTCTGTTGTATAAAAAGAAATTTAATAAGTAAATCATTTATCAGTTTAAACAGTTGTTATACTTTGAGGAACTACTGATTAAAATGACTAATTTGATACATATATATATTAAAAAGCACTAATTTTTAAAATATTTCATTTGGTTCTCTTCGTAACATAAAGACATTCCTCTGGTAATTTTATTGTTTCAAATTCCTTTCACATTGTTTAAAAAAAATGGATCTACTTTGTTAGATACAATTTAATATAAAATTTATTCAACATACCTACATTTCCAGGTGGAATCAAAAGGATGGATCATGAAATGTCTGAGGATTGCCTCCTTCCTATTTATACAATTTTTTTTTCATTCAACCAAGTATATACATCTTTCTCTTTGCTTTACACACTGTAACTAATTCTTGGAATTTTAGTCCAAATCGTAATATCTGGAAATGCTGCTATACATTCTAAAACTAGCCTTTTAAAAGACATACTTTTCTTGATAATCCATAAGGAATCATTCATCCATCCATCCAGGAGGTTTTTTCAGAGACGATAACTTGACAGACAATTTAAGCCTTCCATTTGGATGATGGCACACACAGGAATACACACACAAACATACACTCTTTGCACATGTCTCACATGCTTATTTCATCTTAGGAGATCGTTGAAAACAACCTGAAATCTTCTGATTATATGTGATTCTCTGATAATTCACTTCTTATATTCATCATTATATTATTATATAAAGTCAATAGATACACTGGTTTGCCTCTCCTGTAATCATTAACACAAGTGTCATGGCCAGGATTGCAGAAGTTAAAAGTAAGGGTTAAAATCTCTCACTGCTTCTATAGCTTATGCTGTCATTTTTTAAAAAGCAGATTTAAACTGTATTTCATATTTGGTTCATTTGGGCTTTATGAACTGTAGTATCAATCAATATAAACTTCATATTCCATTTTATATCTTTCTTGATTCTGTCAACACACCCAGGTTCCACACACATTTATTTTAGCAGCACCCATCACCTTTGTTGAGTCAGGAGACAGGTTTTAGTTTTAGCTCTGACACTCAAAGGCCATGTGTTACTGAACAAGTTACTCACATCCCCTGGGTCTCAGTGTTCTTAACAATAAAGTGGACGTAGTGCCATTTCATCTCAGTGTTGTTAATGGGTTCAAATAATTAATGCAATTTGGGGATGATTTTTAAGCATTGCTACTGTTCTCTTTAAAGAATGCAAGTAATAACCACACTTTCTTGAAAAACACATTTATTTGCAAAAGCAACTATATTAAGGAAATTTTGAAATGCAATGTTCAAGTGTTTGGAAAATACATAAGTGATGTAAAGATCCTTAAATAGAACAACCATGATTTATCAGGTGAACCACAGAGGAAGTTACGTGTAAATGTTATATAGCTTAGTTTTCTGTGAACCATTTTCTAACAAATTTCAAATAGAAGAATTAATCAGTGTAGAGAACAGAGCAAAAAATGAATTCAAATCAACAATGCAATACCTCTATTCCAATTAGCTCATTTTTCTCCCTCCACACTCTCAAACATTTTCTATTTTATTTTAACAAATGAAGTTAATTAAGAGGCTCTACAAAGTCAATCAAACCACAGAGAACTCTTATTCTTACTTAATGTTTACTAACGGCTGCAGCTTCCCTGGTGGCTCAGTTGGTAAGGGGGCTGCCTGCAATGCAGGAGACCTGGGTTCAATCCCTGGGTGGGAAGATCCCCTGGAAAACAGCATGGTAACCCACTCCAGTATTCTTGCCTGGAGAATCCCACGGACAGAGGAGCCTGGCAGGCTACATACAGTCTATGGGGTCGCAAGAGTTGGACACAACTGAGAGACTAAACCATATAGCAAGAGCTCAGTCTCATAAAAATCTTTTATTCCTAGGTCAAACATACAAAGTGCCATGCTTGCCTTTATTCCATTTTGAGGACCCACGTATATACTGTTCAGCCCAAGTGGAGAACACCCACCTGTTCAAAGAGTAAAGCTACATGTGGGTTTTAGTAGTCTGGACTCTAAAAATGAAACTTGCATATTAATTTTATGAATGTCTGCAAATCACACCAATCTTTAGCATTTAAATTGATCTGAATTGACATTATTAACTATAATTTTCACTCTTCTTATCTAACAGATACAATGACACTACCAGGAACAATGTCTCTCCTGGGGCTAAGAGGAAGGCAGAGGGCGTGAGGAGCGTGTATGCACATCAGAGTTGGGATATTCTATTTGGCTGGATTCCCTCTGACCATAGTGTATACAACCCAGACAGACATGCTCATTAAAGAAAGAAAGGAAGGGAATCGAAGACAAGGGAAGGGAAGGAAGGAAAAAGAAAGAAAGAGAGGGAGAAAGGAAGGAAGGAAGAAAGGAAGGAAGAAAGGAAGGAAGAGGGAGGAGGGATGGATGGCTGGAGGGAGAGAAGAAGGAAACTCAAAAACATATATGAACACTATTAAGATTTTCTAATAAATCCAACCTACTGTCAATTACTGTTGGACAAACGTGGCTTGCACTTGCAGTCCATCAATGTCTGCCCAAGCCTAAGATAGGTGATGAGAGCCCTGCTTTGCCATTAGGTGTGCCAAGGATCCGCAGCTCCTGAAACATTTGTGTGCGCTCCTGTCCGTGTGGGGGAGGAGATTTGTGGCTTTGAGGGCCCGGGACACGGGGAAAAGGAGCTGTTTCCGCTTGCCAGGAAAGGGACTGAAAAGGGGCCCAACTTCCACCACCGTTCCTGAGTAAAGAGAATCTGGAGCTAACTCCTCAGAGCAGCTGTATCTCGCTCTTGGAATATTTTCTTGGAGTTGGAGCGGTAGGCATCTATTAAAACTCCGGTAAAATGCCACTTTCAAGCCCCGTCTTTCGGAGCACTTTATGTTAAGGGGAAAATCACTGCAATCAGATCTCTACGAACTCGCCTGCTGCTGAAACGAGGTGTTTTCTTTCTGAGATTCTGCAGGGACCACTCGATACACACATGCTCGCACACACCACACACCGACACAGTGTAACTCCCACAGCATCCTCGCTCCCGCCCTCCTTCCATCTCTCCTTCCTTTCCTAAGGATTGCTGAACATTTTGCTCCAAACTCTCCAAGTCACCCACGTGTTTGTTCTCCCCTTTCGCTGTTCAATTTACTTGCCGAGTTGACAGAGTTGTTCTCAAGCTTTTACTGCAATTGTGGGACCAAGCTTTCTCACCCAGTCTCCCACCCCTGCTCCGCCACCCCACCCCGCCTTACTCTGGGGTT
>NW_011494900.1:976371-976678 GCF_000754665.1 Bison bison bison | reverse complement strand
CATACACACATGCACACTCAACATTGATGCCGTACTTTTGGGGTCTCTTACACACACCAGAATAGTAACCTTTCAAGCAAGGACAGACACGCCCCTGCTGGCCCTCCCGCGATTCCCAGAATAGAATTTGGCCCAGGGTCCAGGAAGGCATGGGTAAATGGACCATCGAGGAGATTCTGAGAGCTGGGGAGGTGCCCCCTGGCCTGAATAGGGGAGGGGGCGCTCTCCACTCACCGCCTGAGTCCCTGGAACGACGAGGGCCAGGACATCCTGGATTTCTTCAGGCCGGGCCGGTGGCCGGTCTCCA
>NW_011494900.1:970302-975925 GCF_000754665.1 Bison bison bison | reverse complement strand
CTGGGCTCCCCAAGTCTCCAAGACTAAGGCGCGAGATGCGCGGCTCCGCCAATGGTCGGTGCTCCCTTGCTTCTTCTTTTCCTTCCTCCCGGCGCCGGCGGTGATAGCAGGAATTGTTAGCAGCTGGAGCTGCAGAAGCAGCAGCAACAGCGGCCAGAGGAGCCGCCTCCTCGGTCCAGGGCACCCGAACCTTGATCCCGGAGCTGCTGAAAAGTTGGACAGCTCCTGACTGGTGAGCCTGAGCTGTGACTTTCTCCACAACCACCCCAGCCAGTCAGGAGTCAGACCTGTCCTCCTGATCCTTCCCCTTCCCTTGCCCCCGCCTCCCTCCCTCCACGGCCCCCAACTGCCCCCGAGGTTTCCTCTTCACCTCCCGCTTGCCTCAGTCCTCCTGGAGAAATGGAGTTGGGTGGGTCCTGGCTGATTATCAGAGCTTGTTGACGATAAGCCCCATGCTGGAGCTTCCAGAGAAAAGGGATGTGACCTGGCAAAGCTGGCAAAGTTGCCCTGAATGGTGTATGTACGCGACGCTGAAAAACTGGATCTGGGCGAGGATCCAATATTAGGATTAATTCAGTCTCTTTCCCTGACATAGGATTAAGTATTGTGTGGATCATAGCAGGGAGAATGCCCAAAGTTTCTTCTTAAAGATCTTCCCTCCAGCTGGTAGCTGTGTTGCTGCTGCTTCTGTGATGAAGATTTCCAGGAGTGGTCCGAGTTGGAAATCAAGGCAAGCCCCCTTGCCACGGCTGAGTTAGGCGACCGTAGTTAAGGTTGGGTTACCTTTTCTGTTACAAGCCTCTGGTTATCTTCAGTGGTTTCCATCATAAGCACCTGCTTGCAATTTTGCCTTTCCGCCACTTTCAACAGAACACAGCTCCAGTACCAGTGTGTTCTAAAACATGTTGTATCATTATTAGTCCATAGAAATTAGTCACATTTGACACTAAAATCCAAACTCAATTTTTATTTGTCTTCCTTTAATTAGTATTTTCCTGCCATGTTGAATGTTTTGGAGAAACCAAGAGAATTTCAGAATAATATATACTTTTTCCTGTACCTTTTAAAAATAATACTACATTACTTACAGATCACACGTCATTTACTCACTGTTAAAATAGTCCTAAAATTAGTCTTTGTGGGAGTTACCACAAAACCATCCATTATTTGAAATATAAATACATTTAGGGCTCACAATGGCTTGTTGGCAGCATAATTATTCTGTTCTCTGCACACACTCAATCTTCACATAATTGAATATGTACATTTTAGGCACATCATATAGTGAATACCAAAATATCAGAATCAGGAACCATCTCACAGACTCTCCAGAGTGCTGAAAATTCAGTGTTCTCCGTACAGTGAATGATCAGTGTAAACACCAATCAGGAAATAACATCAACAAAAATAAATGCAAACTTTGCTCGTTAGTAAGGGCAGTTTATAAAATGTGCAAGTGTCCCCTTCTCTAACTGGGAGCAATTAAATTTGCTATTGTGCAAAAAAGACCCTTGGTATCTCTTTCTGGGTTTTTTCCCTTTTTTTTTTTTTTTTGGTGGTAGGAAATGTCCCTTCTTCCAACATTTCGGTGTTGGCACTCTGCCATATGTGTTTTTTTCACAAACCTGAGAAAGGCTGGGTCCTGAGAGAAGCAGGGCAGTCTCCCAGGTGCCACTTTCCTCTTTATATGACCAAAACCATAGTAATATTTGACTGAGGCACTCTCTCCCCTTCACAGACCCAACTGTGACTAATTGCAGTGGCCAACACATTTTCCATGCCTAGGAAGGTATTGAACTGATATCTTTCCAAACATGTGAGGAGAAAAAAAGAAGTGTTATGGAGTATAAACTGCTTTTTTCCCCTCAATTCATTGAGTTAGTAACAATTGGAACCATTTCAAAGAAGTATACACATTTCTTCTTTCCCCTGAAATGCTTGACACCTTTCCCCTCAGTATAACTATGACAAAATATCTTTATGTGTAATTCTTATGTTCACTCCTCAAGTACTAGTAGTACAAGCAATTTATGGTCTCCTTTCTGGAATAAACAGAATAATTGAAATCGAAGCTGCTTCTCTAAAACTGTCAACTTTTGCCTTCCTTTTAATTTATAAACACTTTCCCTATATCCTCCATTTATTTATAAAATGATTTCTTTGTTTTAATTATATAATTACAAGTCAAGTGTATTTTTAAGTATAAAAAATAATTTAAGTACTACGTTCTAATGTGTTCCCCACTTAGAGTTTTCAATTTCTCTTATAATTCCAAAAGGTTATTGATGTCATAGTTAATTGTATGATATCTGAAGTAAGACAACTTGGATTCCAGCCTATCACTTCCTATTCACATCACTTTAGCTGAGTTATGAACCCTTCATTCTCTTAAATGCAAGATTGTACTATTACTATTTCTCAGAGTCTGCTGATTACTGAGTGAAATAATACTTAGCACAATACCTTATATACAATAAATGTTTAATAAAAGCTAGAAATCTGATTATTCCTGCCAGACTTGGAATAATCCTAAATATTATCTTCATCAGTGGTCCCCAGCTGTGGCTGCATCTAGGGAGTATCACCTGGAGGACTTAAAAACGTCTGATGCTGAACCCTAGACCAGTGATTTCGAACTAGGATGTTATCAGAATCACTTGGAAAGCAAATCAAGCATGCAAGGCCCTGGTTCCTTGAATTAGGATACAACATCGGGCTTTGTATGGCAACCAAGTTTGCCAGGTGATTCTGGTTCAGACAAATTTAGAAATCATTGATGTGCCACAACAAATGAAATTAGTATTTCTCAGGGTAGGACCCAGACAAGAGTACTTAAAAAAACTTTCAATATATCAATAACTACTACCAATTGATTTCAATATATCAATAACTACTGATCCAGACCTACTCCCTCATTATGTGGTTGCAAAGACACTCCAGGTGCTCTTTGTTGACTTCCCTATGGCACTTACTTTCTGGGAAAACCAGTTGAAGAGGCCAGATCTCATGAAAATATATATTTTATCTATTACTCTAGTTGTCTGTATATCAAAAGAAACTTATACTGTTTAAAATGAGCGTGCCAAGTCGTCTACTTAAAAAATCTTTTCATTAATCTAGGAGTTGCCTAGTCATTTTTGAAACAACCAGAACATACCACTGATTCATTGGTTTTCTATGCTTATATGTCCATTTTTAATATAAACTGTCCATTGTTTCCATTGAGTGATTGTAGATGGAGTTTTATGGGCATGGTGTAAGAGGGTGTTTACAACTATTGGGTGTGTATAGAGCATTTTTGAAAGCTTTCACTACTTAGCATAAAACACATGTGTATAAAAAGTGAAAAGTCCAGGTAAAAGATCAGTGTATTCTTTTCTGAAAAAACCTAAATAAGCAGTTAATTGGTGCCATTACTGTAAGACAGAGTATTGCACCTCACTATCACTGTCCTTTTCTGCCAATGCCTTTCAAATCTGCCCTAGAGAGCCAGTCAGTCACTCAATATGCTGCTGGGCAATTAACAAGGAGAACATTGCTGTCAATAATGATGGAGAGTTCTGGTAGAAATGTTGTCAATTGAAAGCTAGGAGATAGCAGGCATCATTTCTATCCAGAACACAAAAGTAAATGATAAATGGTAAGTTATGATAACTAAGAGTCTATTTCTAACTTGGTGATGGGAGGAGGATTTCAATGAAACATAATTTTTATTGGAGTATAATTGATTTACAGTGTTGTGTTAGTTTCAGGTGTACAGCAAAGAATCCATTTATACACATATCCACTGTTTTTAGATTCTTTTTCCATATAGGCCATTATAGAGTATTGAGTAGAATTTCCTGTGCTGTACAGTAGGCCCTTGTTAGTTATCTGTTTTATACATGGTAGTGTGTATATATTGGTCCCAATCTCCCAATTTGTCCCCACTTAGCCCCTGTTAACCATGTTTGTTTTCTACATCTGACTCCATTTCTGTTTTATAGATAAGTTAATTTGTACCCCCCCTTTTTAGATTCCACATAGAAGCAATATCATGTGATGTTTGTCTTTCTTGGGCTGTCTTCACTCAGTGTGACAAACTCTAGGTTCATCTAAGTTGCTGCAAATGCCATTATTTTGTTCTTTTTTATGACCGAGTAATATTCCATTGTGTATATGTACCACATCTTCTTTATCTATTCCTCTATTGATGAACATTTAGGATGCTTCTGTGTCCTAACTATTGTAAATAGTGCTCCTATGAACACTGAAGTACATGCATTTTTTTTTCCATTTATGTCTCTCTCCAGATATATGCCCAGGAGTCAGATTGCTAGATCATATGGTAGCTCTATTTTTACTTTTTAAAGGAACTTCTATACTGTTCTCCATATGAGTCTTTTTTTGCATATGGTGGCTCAGAGGTTAAAGCATCTGCCTGCAATGCAGGAGACCTGGGTTCGATCACTGGGTTGGGAAGATCCCCTGGAGAAGGAAACGGCAACCTACTCCAGTACTCTTGCCTGGAGAATCCCATGGACGGAGGAGCCTGGTGGGCTACAGTCCACAGAGTTGCAAAGAGTCGGATACGACTGAGCGACTTCACTCACTCACTATGTATACTTGAACACCTGTATTTTAATAGGATGCATTAATTCAATGTGAAACAGATAGCATAAAGTTGAAAAATTTTCACTAGCAATATTGTCATAAGGCCAAGCAGGTGTCTAGTTAGAAATAACCAAAGGATGCATTCAGTCTTAGATTTTCCCTAGATTTTCAATGTTTTTAGTATTTTCTAGAGCCATAAAAGCACTCTGAAAATTGTGAAAGTCTGTACATGTATTAAGTCGTATGTATTGTCAACATTACCACTATAAATACTAGTACTAAAGTCTCCTTCCCATTATTTCTGATATATTAAGTCATTTTCCAGTCACTTTTTCTCTAATATGAAACAAACAGAAATATGCAATAAATGTTAAAGTAAGAAATGCTTGTCTTAAGCATATCTGCCTTTGGCTAGCACATTAATGCTAATTTAGCAGCAACTTGTTGGTTGACACATAGGTTTCAGTACTACCAGAAAGCAAATTTGTAGCTTTCTAATGACACCACTTTACTTGTCAATTTAAGTTAAAAGTGTAGCTTATATAGTGGTAAAGAATCTGCCTGCCAATGCAGGAGATGCAGGTGTGATCCTCGGCTCAGGTAGATCCCCTGGAGGAGGAAATGGCAACCCTCTCCAGTATTCTTGCCTGGGAAATCTCATGGACAGAGGAGTCTGGCAGGCTACAGTCTATGGGGTTACAAAGTCAGACACAACTGAGCAACTTAGTATGAACACGTTTCTCATGTAGACTTTGGTGTTTCATTAATTTACATAAAAAAATACTTGTACTCAAGGAGCTTAGAAGCTGTAAGTCAGTGGGTGGGGAAGGGAGAGAGGGAGGCAGAGAAAAAGGATGCGTGGGAGGGAGAGAGAGAGAAAGAGAAGGAGAAGGAGAGAGGGAGAGTTGATAGAGATATGTAGTGTCTGCAGTGGAAACACAGGCTGCTGCTGCTGCTAAGTCACTTCAGTCATGTCAGACTCTGTGTGACCCCATAGACGGCAGCCCACCAGGCTCTGCCGTCCCTGGGA